>NC_051334.1:81113722-81412980 GCF_015220235.1 Choloepus didactylus | reverse complement strand
TATTCTTATTTTTATTTTTTGGGGAGCAATGAAAATGTTCAAAAATTGATTTTGGCAGTGAATGCACAACTATATGATGGTGCTGTGAACAATTGATTGTACACTTTGGATGATTGTATGGTATGTGACTATATCTCAATAAAATTGAATTAAAAAAAGATCCCCTGTATGAAGCACCCTGAAGGGAATCTTTATATCATATGTAGGAATCTTGGTTTACTCTTCTGGCCTGAAGTAACAGCAAACCAGGATAGCACTGACCATGCATTTCTGAAAAATGAGAGTGAGCTGTGGGAAATGAAGTTCCAGGAGAGGGGCCCCAACAGAGGACTAAGGGAATGCTTGTAATGCTTTTTATGAATTGGCTTAAATGCTGGGAAATAGCATCATACAGACCCACCCTGCTAGCCTGCAGCTGGCCAAGTTGAGGAAGTTCTCTTGGAGGTTCAGCACTATGATGAGAAGGGCATTCTGGGAGAAGCAGCTGCACACCCAGAACTGCCCTTGCATACTGGATAAAAGGGAGTGAGTCTTTTCAATGACACCCATACACATGGGCAGCCCCATAGTCTTCAAATACAAATGACATGGGGTTGGATATGGTGCTTCCATGGCTTTTCCTTGCTTTCCCAGTCCCATCCCAACCCATCCTCACCTCCATTCAGACAGCTAAACAAATTTCCATTTGCTGTATAAGTCAAAATTTATGCCACGTGGATAGTAAAACATAATTCTAGAAAGATACAATGGCAGAGCTGAAAAGTTAATCTTGTCAAATCCTCTCATTTTACAGATAGATAAACTAAGGTACAGAGAGGTGAGGTGCCTGCTCAAAGTCACATAGCAAGTTAGGGGCAAAAGTTGTCTAAACCCTAGTTATTGCATATTTGGTGTTACTGAGATCACCATCCTTTGAGATTCAGATTTGGCTTTGGCTCTTTCTTTTTCAGAATTAGAATGAGCATTTGAGGCCACTGTACAGAAAGCCAGGGATCTAGCCTCAACCACCTACCTCAGCTCAAGCAAGCATCCCTCTGATCAGCTTCCAAATGCCCCAACCTCTCACCCTCATCTCTACCAGTGTGAGTCAAAGTCCACACTGGTACCCAGTTTGGGACCCAGTTTGGTTGGAGAGGAGGCAGAGGAGTGACATGAAAGATGCCTGGCCAATGGCCCTGTGGTCTGAAGCCCCATAGCAGGCCTGATCTAGTTCCTCTGGGCAGTAGGCAAAAGCCTTCAGTCAAACGCAAGAGACTGGCAGATTTTCTCAAAAGATTCTTAACTCTCAAGTCCCCAATTATGGGTGAACCCAGTGTGCCACTGAATCAAGCAGTGAAAACTTTTCCAGTGGTGGGGGGTGGGATGGGGAGAAAGACAGCCTACTCTGTCTCTGTCTCTACATCATAGTGGGCCATCAACCTGAACCATCTTGTACCCAGTTGTATCCCTTCCAGACAATTTTCCCTCTCCCTGGGTAGTCTTAGCCCCAACCTGGGAGCCTACAAGAGCCATATTTATGTCTCCCATAAAAGATGTCTCCCATCATATTTTATGGCTCAGTTCTAGACTGGCAGTTGAGATAGAATGTGCTGGGTAATGGGTTTACTCTGGACCCCTTTCAAAAAGACCTTAGCTTGGAGCCAGTGTTAAAAACTCTGACTTGTTCTGCCTTGTGCCCTGAACCTCTAGCCCTAAACTCACCCCAAATCCAACTCACTTAGGGTTCCAATAGCGAGTTGGGGCCTGCAACCAATGCCACTTTGCTCCTCTTTCCTCCAAAAGGCTCCCCTATCCTCCCAAGAAGTCATGCTGGCCTATACTTCACACAAAATTGCCTGGTTGGCCCCTGTACTGTCTATTACTAGGCCCTGCTTGGGAGATTCCCGTTTCCCATAAGCTTTGCAAAAAGTGTTGACTAATTTCTCTGCTGATCTTTTCTCTTTTTTTCCCTAAACCAGATCCTGGCTACTTGCTTCCATATCAGGAATCTTTGGCCTACCAGCCTTCCCAGCCTTTTCCCAGGGAAAGTGTTCATCCCTCCCAAAACAGCTGAAGAAAAGGGACAAGATTTACTGCTCGTATACAGCACTGTACACATCACAGAGTCCATAAAGATTTCACATTGTATACATTAGTATGGCATGAATTCCACTTCTTCTGTGCCCTGTGGCTCTTTCCTCATGCCCTGAGGCCTTTCTGATGTGTAGTTAGCACCCAAACATCAAAACTACCTTTCTCTGGGGCTTCTTCACAAGTATACCAATCATCTGCAGAAACTTCAACCCTTTAAACCAATAGTCACAGTTTTAGGGATGTGATGATATTAGACTGAGTCAAAGAGAATTTGGGTTGCAGGTGCCTCTGGACAGTAAATTCATTGATTTTAAGAGATAGAAGGTAATTCAGACATTAATAGAAACAGATAATGTACCACAATAGAAATGGACAACACCTTAATCTCCTTGAGTGTGAGAGTGTATGTTCTATGCCCTTCAGAATGACTATTGGGCAAATGTTAGCTGATGAAGATGATGGCAAGCTTCTACTAACTTCTATCCGTTTGGGACACCGGGGTTGTGGCACAGGTAACTGAGAAATTTTAAGTAAATTGCAGAAAGTATCTGTAAGCAGAGACCCTTTTGGAATCCTAGGATCTGAATGGTTGCTGGGAAAACTGAGAGTCTCAAGAGAGGTACTGCTGAGATGCAATTTTCTAGGAGCTCAGGAATGGGGTGTGTTTCAGTTTGCTAAAGCTGCTGAAATGCAGTATATCAGAAATGAACTGGCTTTTACCAATGGGAATTTATTAGCTTACAAGTTATAATTCTAAGGCTGTGAAAATGTCCAAATTAAGGCATCAACAAGAGGATATGTTCTCTGAAGAAAGGCTGCTGGGATCTGGAACATCTCTGTCACATGGGAAGGCATATGGCTGGTGTCTGCTGGTCCTTCTCTCCCAGGTTTCGTTGCTTTCAGCTCCTGGTTCCAGTGGCCTCCTCTCTGAGCTTCTGTGGGTCCTCTCTTAGCATCTCTGGGGCTTTTCTCTCTCAGTTCTCTCCAAACTTCTCTGGGTGTTTCTCTCTGCTTTTTCTGTCCTTTATCCTCTCATAAAGGACTCTGGTAAATGGAGTAAGGCTCATCTTGAATGGGGTGAGTCACATCTCAAATTGAAATAGCCTAACCTAAAGGTCCCACCCACAACTGGTCTGCACCCACAGGAATGGATTAAAAGAACATGGCCTTTTCTGGGGGTACATAACAGCTCCAAACCAGCACAGGGTGGGACATCCTTGACTTTTCTGAAATAAAAACTGAGGTGTTTCTGAGAGCTTCTATGATCAAAAATAACTTTGGTGAATTCAAGATACACCACAGCAAGCACCCAAGCCAAAGTATTTTGAGACCCTGGGAACATACTAAATTCCTTTCTGTCCCTTCTTGACCTACACTAACCATAATTTAAACCAGTACGCCTGCTCCTTAATGGACCTAGTCTGTGTCAGAGTACATGCCAACCACACCTCTGCATAGCCCACCACCCCACCCGCCCCCGGCTGTACAGTGAGGTCTTAACCGGAAAGTCCCCACCAGCCCTCCTCCTGGGTCTCCTATGATCACTTACTTTGAAGTCTGTTCCCCAGCAGTGAACCTCTTCCTGGTAACATAGTGCTTTATCCAAGTTTAATTACATATTCCCAAGGCCCCAGTTCTTGGTCGTCTCACACCACACAAATGCCAGGGCCTAGCTTCATCCCAGGCCTCACTGCTTCCCATCAAGTTTCACTCAGACTTTGCCACTGACCCTGAAGGGGAACAGCTTGCCTTCAACCACATAGCAATACATAGCAGGTGCCCTCAGAGGTAACCTAGGCAACAGTCAGAGGCCTTATCCTAGCTGCGTTCCTAACAATCCCTGAACTGCATCAATGCAGGGAAAGGGTAGTCCCAGGGATGAGTGTGGCAGTGACCTTTCCCCCAGAAGTTGTTTCACACTGTCCAGGACTACCTGACACAGGTGCCAACACAGCCTGGGCATTCCTGAGACTCTGCCCTCGCCAGCCACTGACACACACTCGAGTTTTCTTCAAGTACAGCCTGCACACTCTGTGGCTGCAAAAAATGGCCCACAAGGTCAGAAGCACTAAGAGCCCCAAAGCCCCTTCTGTGAGGGCAGCTGAGGGAAGCTGCAAACTAAAAAACCAGTCCTTGGTTGAAAGTGGTGGGAGGAGCTCTCGACAGGCCCAGCAAATCCACAGGTGAATGCCTCAGAATTCAAGGTTTCTATAGTCACTTAATAATCTGCAGTCCTCCTTGTGGCAACAGAAGTAGGTATTGGGGGATGGTGAGGGAGGAACCCAGCTGTTGCAGGGCAATACTTGGAAAAGCCTCATATCCTGCCCTGTGAAGAACCTGAAATACAGCTGTCCTGAAGAGCTACAAGAGGGTGGCAGACCTGCAGAAGAGGGCATCCGAAGCCCCTGGCTCTGTCCCAAAATCTCTCAGCAGAAAAACTGGGGGGCTTCGCTGGCAGCCTGCTAAAGGCCTGAGGCAGATGATTTGTCTGACTTCTCCAAGCCCAAAGGCAAAGAGCACGCAGGCCTGGGGTCCTGCATCCTGCGGCCTGGAGAGAAAGGCTGTCCCCCACCCCACCCCGCCACGCCCCCAAAAGAGGGCCCAGAAAGCCCTCTGGCTTAAAGCCTAATAAAGCACCCTGCCGTTAGCAGAGAGGCGCCGGGGCGTCATGGAGAGCAGGGCTGAATTTGAGGCGGCACGGAGTCAGCCGCAGGGCCCAGCTTTCCGGTGGCCTCAGCCCTCGCTGGCAAGAGACCGCCGCCCTGGTTGCCCCGGGGCTCTGCTCAGAGGTCACGGAGATCCTCTCGCTTTCCCAAGGAGGCAGAGGACGGCAGAGCCTGGCAGGGAGGTAACTACGGCGGGCAAAGAGACGCGCGCACAACCCCACTCACACAATCTCCCTCTCTCTTCTGCAGACACACACGCCTGCCATGTGTTTTGACTCCTGGTTCAGAGTCACTAAGATTCCAAAAGTGTCTTTGATAGAAAACACCTACGCTTCTCCACAGGAACCCGGGCTGCTGCAGAGATCCGCGGTACCTTGTTTCTCTAGGAGCCCGCCCCGCCTCTCAACTCTCCTCTCTTCACGACTTCGCCTCTCCTATCCTCTTTTCCCACCCCCGCCACCCCCCCCCAAAAAAACACAAAAAAACCTTGCAACTATTCCCCCCCAGCACACACGGGGCAGAGTACTTAGCCCAAACGGTGTGTCTGGATTTGTCCTAGGGTTAAAAAGTTCATTTCATGCCTGTACCCACCCCCTGGGGCGTCTTGCACCCAGTCTCCACAGCCAGGGCTGCTCAGGGCCCAGCAATCCGCACCCTAGCAGGGCCACCCGCAAGGAGCAAGGGGAGGGGTCGGAGCGGCGCGTTGGAGGGGAACCTCGGATCAGGAAGGATAGGGAGTGGGCAGGAGCGGACAACCCTGCCCAGATTGCCAGGTGGGGCGCTTGGGGCTACTCACCTGCTTGGAACTCCACTTGGCGATTTTTCTCTCTTTCCTCCTGCAGTAGCATGGAGTAGAGAATCCCAAACGAGTTCTGGATGCCGAAGATGGAGCCATTGCACCAGGTGGCAGCGAAGACCACCATCCAGCCGAAGCCACCCTCGGGGGGCTGGAAGCCACGCGCGGTGCCGCGGGTCTCCACAGTGAGCGTGGCCTCGGGTTCGTGCACAGGCTCTGGCTCAAACTCCAGCTCCGGCAGGGGTGCGGGGTCCGGTAGGGGCTGGGGCTCTGACTGGGGCTCCGGCTGGGGTTCGGACAGGGGCACAGACTCGGGCTCCGGGCTACCCACCGGCTCCTGCTGTACCTGGTCTGCCTCCTGCCAGGGCCCCTTGGCTTCCTCGCTCTCAGGGTTTTGCAGCTCTGGCAGCGCCATCACGGCCGGGTGACTGTGGCTGCTCCGGCTGGAGGAGCCGCTGTGTGGCTGGTGCTTGTTTCTGCCGTTACTGCTGCTGCTGCTGCCACTGCCGCCGCTGCTGCCGCTGCTAAGAGCGCTGTTGCTGCTGTGGCTGCCTCCTCCTCCCGGCTCTGCGCCCCAGCTGGCCAGCCCGTCCCGCGACAGACGGTCCCTTGAGCCCTCTCCTCCTCCTCCTCCTCCGTTCAATCCCCTCCTCCTCCCCCCATGTCATCTCTCTCTCCTCCCCCTCCTCCTCCCCCCACCCCCACCTTTTCCTCCCTCAACAGGCAGCCGCTACAGTCTCGCTCTTCTCCCCAGCCCTTCCTCCTCCTCCTCCTCTTACTAGCCTACCTACTCTGGCCGCCTCTTCCTCCCCCAGCTCCCTTTCCAAACTACTGAATCCTGTCCTCCTTGTCCAGATGCCCAGTAGAGAAAGTTAAAATGGAAAAAAAAGCACAAGCTATCCTGTTCTCCTGCCCTTTTTCCCCGGAGGCTCCAGGACGGTCATTGATTAACCCCGAGTTTCTAGGGGAGATCCCTCCTGTCCTTCGCTTCCACTACCTCCTTTTCCACAAGCAGCCTGCAACTGAGGTGATCCCGGGACCCCCAGGACAAGAGCTGGCCTGCGTGGGACCCCACCCTGCTCTCGAGTCCCTCCTATGCCCCCTTGGGCTAGAGGGCGCCGGCCTGGAGTGGATAGCTTGGGCCTCTGACAAGGGTGGGTACATTCTTGAGCCCCAGTACTCGGTGCTCCACAGTCCGGTGCACCCCCCCCTTCCCCTACCCGCGCCGTTCCGGGCAAATCCCTAGCTGTGCTGGGAGGGGAGGAGGCGGCTCCACAGTGAGTCCCGCCCCTCCGGGCAGTCAATCAGGTCTTTGTTTGCTCCAACCTGGAACCCGGAGGAGCCGCAGAACGCCAGTTCTTGGCTCTGCCAGGGCTCGGTCGCGACCCAGGGCCCGGCCACGGAGAGGGGGAGGTGCAGCAGCACGGGACCGGGCCCCGGGCGAGGGCCAGAACCAGAGCTCACTGCAGGCTCCTCCCCTCTCCCAGTCCAGGGCTGAAGAGCCAGGAGCCCGGGTCTGGTCGGGCCGCCAGTTTGGGCAAGGGCCTCCTTGCCCCCTTACTTTCCTGCTGGGCTGGTCCCTCGGGCTTGGCGCTGCTTTTCCGCGCTCGGGACTCTGCGGAGCCGCAAGCGGAGGGGTGTCTTTCCAGCACCCACCGCCCCGGTCTGCCCAGGAATGAGGCACCTTGGGCATCCACACATGGAAATTTCTCTTAATGTCCCAAATTCAGGCCCCAACCCCGCGAGGGTGAGGGAGAGTTTGCTTCCCGGGGAGCGCGCGGGACCTAGGGGGTGGGGGCGAGATTTCGGGGTAGGCAGTCTGTCCTGGCCGGCTTCCAGCTCTGGTGCGCGGCGGTGCCCAGCCTCAGCCTTCGGGGCTGGTGGGGCGTTCCGGAGAAACTGCCTCCCATAAGAGCGATTACGTCTAATACATTAATCATGAGACCGCGGTATGGTTACCAAGCACTCGGTTCCCCGCGAATAGTCGGCAGGCGAGCGCCAAGCCCTTTCTCTCCAGCATCTCATTAACCCTCCTGCTAGATGAAAAGACTGCGAGGCCGGTGGAAGAGGGAGCAGCCCTCCAGTTTGGCCCAGGGCTGCCTGGCTGCGCCGGTTGCCAACGAACACCCAGTCATTAAGCACCTGAGGGAGGATCGAGTTGGTCGGAAGGATAAAGGCGTTCTGAGGAGCTTGTGGTGCCAGGGGAGGAATCAGCCGAATTCACACATCACAGGGGCCATGCCAGTCAGCAGAGTAGACATTGTCCTAGTAAATGAAGCACTTCCCTTATTACTTGCTTTGTGTAGTCTTGAAAATTGAGGCTCAGCGAGGTCAAGGCATCATGGTGCAAGTCAGAGACAGGATGGAATTCCAAGGTCTCTCCATAAGGCAAAACTCATGCTCCCTGTACTCTATCTACCACAGGAGTCTAGCATTTGGTGTTCCTAGAGAGGGGGGGGCAGAGAAGGGAAGGCAGGATCACTTTGAGCTATCACAGTAGGCTTCTGGAGTGGATGGTGACCAAGGTGGGCCTTGAACACTGAGTAGGATTTTAATAGGCTGGGTCAGGAGGGTCCCTGCCTCAGAGCATGCCCTGAGCTCAAACCACAAAACCTTGTCATAGAAGGAGGGAAGTGAAAGCTAATCAGGCCAAAAGGTGAATATGTATGCTGCCTGTCCCAGGAAACATTTGAATTTTAATAAGAATCCACAATGCTTCAGCTACAAGAGTTACTAATTGTGGGTATTGTGGGCACTGGGGTTTAAGACATGCTTTTTAGTCAAGAGTATCACAGATTCTGAAAAGGGTTATTTCCAATTTCAGAACTAGTAATGGATCCTACAGTCTTGCTCCCCATCTCAGATCCTTACTGTCTAAATTCTATTTTCCTTATTATTTAAATGGGTTTTTACATCACTGAAGTGGGAGTGAAGGTGGGTGATGGCACTCACTGAGCCTGTGAGCCTAACACTATGCTAGGCCCTTTATACATATGATCTCATGTAATCTTTATAACAACCCTATAAGGTTGGGATGATTTGGCCATGTTTTATAAATGAGGAAACAGACACTTCAAGAGGTTGTCAGTTGTTTCTGTCTACAAAGTCAACAAGAAGTAGAACTTGGAGTTTTGCTCATTTGTGTGAACTTCAAAGTATGTGCTCCACCCAGGATATAGGATTATGTAACTGCCGTCCTACCATTCTAGGAACACATAAAGTGCCTACCATTTCACCCCTCTTTAGAAGCTACTTTTTAATGGTTACAGTGCTGGCATTAGGAGACCTGGGTTCTAATCTTGGCTCTACCATTGCATGCCTGGGTGATCCTAAGCAAGGTGTTTTCCCTTTCTAAGCCTGTTTCTTTACCTATAAAATGGGATTAATTACTTCACAGAGTTATTAAATGCCATGCTGGGGTGTATAGGCTTTATTTTGGATATGCAAGGGAGCCACCGAAGATTTTTGGGTAGAACAGTAACATCAGATCTGCATTTTAGAAAGAAGACTGTGGTGATAGGGTAGGGGATGGCTTGGAAAGAGAAGAGGTAAGGAAACCGGTTAGGAGGCTTTTGCAATGGACCAGGTAAAACTGTTGATGATCTTAAATAGGGCATTGACTGTGGGGATCAAGACAAAGGGATGACTCTGTGAACCACTGTTATGGTAGAGCTGACAGAACAGATTTGGGTAGTGAGAGAAAGGGAAGAAGCAAAGATTATGCCAACATTTCTTGCTTGAGTGAAGAAAAGGATGATAACAGCATTAATGGAAATGTGAATTGGAAGCAGAAGCAGATCTGAAGTGCCTGTGGCTTCCTGTCTCTTGCCCCTCGAAGCCATCCTGTAAATTACAGCTCTAAAGTACAATTTTAATCATCACACTCCTGCTTTAAAAACCTTCAATGATTCTTCATTTGACTCAGCCAGGCATAAAAAGTCCTTTATGGTTAGGGACTGGCCTCATTCATTCATTCATTCATTCATTCAACAAACATTTACTAAGAACCTTTATGTGCTAGGCTCTGTACTAAATACCAAGGACACAGAAATAAAAGACTTGGTGCCTACTTCTGAGAAGTTCATATTCAACCTGTCTAGCACCACTTCCTGTCATTTTCTCCCCACCCCTTTCTCCGATTTATACAAAGCTCCAACCACAATGAATTACCCACCACTCCATGATTAATGGGTACCTGTTGGTTTCTTAGCCCTGACAACCCATTCTCCTAACACTTCAATTGAGATTCCATAACTTTCCTGAATCTCCAGCAGTGACAGGAGAAAGTGGGTTCAACAAAGCAGATATCATGGTTAGTCTTGAAACAGGGAGGCATGCCTCTTGCTTTTGTCATATCATTCAGTCATTCAAGTTATTCATTACACAAATAGTTTTTGAGCCATCATGTGCTGGGTACTGGGAACAAACAATGATCCTTGTCCTTATGGAGTTTACATTCTAGTTGACAAAAAATAATTATAACTGTCGTTTGTTGGATTTAACTCCTCTAGACTAAGTGAATACATAGAAAATTTTGAGACCAAGGAAAAGGAAGGGAAAGACATAAACAATGGGGTAAGGTTGAGAGTGAGGTGGTAGAAGTAGGGCTAGGGCCTTGAGATGAATAAGTTTTCTCTGGAAATCTTTAAATCAGTTTTGGTCCATCAAACGCCATTGACAACAACAAATCTTTAGAGAGTAGCTACTATATGTAGAGTACTGTCACTCATTCAGTTTGGCTGATGCTCAGTGAGGTGTGATCTGTGTAGTTCTCTTTAGATTATTTTATTTGCCTGACTGCAGACTTTGGGAAAATCCCAATGGAGTTTTCTTGTTTGTACTGCGATGAGAATATCCTTAACAGAAATGAGCTTTCTTTCTGTCCTTATCAGAAATGAGCCCACAATGAAATCATTCCAGTTGCTTATGCCCTTGATTGGGGGTGGAGCAGAGAGCACTGGTAACCTAACACATCAGAATTGCACATCAAAATCACCTAAAGAGTATTATAAAGTACTGACTCCTGGGTCCTACTCCACACATGCTGAATCACAATATCTGAGGGTGGGAATCAGTAATACATATTTTTAACAAGGTCCCTAGTAATACTGATGAGCTGCCAGGTGTGGAAACCACTAAACCAAAGCAATAATCCCCCAAATTTGGATCTCAAAGACTAGAAAAATTTCTCCCCAAACTTTGGTGACTGTATTAGTTTCTAGCTGTTGAAACAAATATCATGCAATGGGTTGGCTCAACAGCAGGAAATTATTGGCTCATGGTTTCAGAGACTAGAAGGCTTGCTTCTTCCCAGAGTCAGAATCTTCTGGTTGGCCAGCAATCTCAGGAGTTCTTTGGCTTTTATGTCACATGGCAATGCACATGATGCTTCTTTTCCTTTCCCTTCTGGGTTCCATTGACTTTCCACTTTGAGCTGCTACCTGTGGCTTCTCTTTCTGTAACCAATTTCCTTTGCTTATAAGAACTTCAGCCACATTGCATAAAGGCTCACCTTCATTCATTCTGGGCACACCTTAACTAATAACATATTCAAAGGTCTCATATACAATTGGGTGCATACCCACAGGACCAGGGCTTGGGACCTGAACATTACTTTTGTAAAGGACATGATTCAGTCCTCAACAGGACCAACATAAGTCTGTCATTTTCAATGTTGCCATGTGAGGACATGTATCCTCACTAACATATCATTAAAGTAATAATATTTTGACACCAAAAATGTAGAAAGGGCATAGTCTTTTTCTGAAGAACAGTCTTTCAAGAAAGGTCAGTTGGCAACAATTTTTCTCGTATGTCAGCAGACTGATGAACATGTCACAGACTTGGGATTCACTAGACACGATGACCTCTGGAAGTCCTTCTATCCCTGAAGTTCTCTATTTTAGGCCAAAGGTACTCCCTTGCTTTGGGCCTCTCTTATTCTCTAGTAGAATTTTCTGGCTAGCATGGGGCTCAACAAGTCATTTATTTCATCCTCTACTCTGTGCCTAAATCATCCTAACTACTTGAGAGTGGATGACATATTGAAAGCTTTCACAAGTAGTGAGCACATAATCTTTCCCTCCTGCAGTAACTCACTTTTCTTTATTCATCTCTGTGATGGTAACTTAGAAGTTATATTGACACAGTATCAACCTGCAGCCAAAATCCAAGTGGGATTGATTGTGAAATGTAGCCAGGTTGCTCTAGCAGTGGAAAAGAAGTCCAAAGGTAGAGAAGACTTTGTTTTATTGTCATAATCAGGAGGGTACTGATGGGAACCCACATACTGGGAAATGAATTTAAATATTGATATCTGATGGCCAAAGAGGAGGCATGGAAGGGAAAAGACATTGGGCATAGCCTGATTTCAGCTTGAGCCAGAAGGCTATTCATAATAATAGGTACATTAAAAACAAATCAATTGGCCATATGCACTGAGACTGCTTCCTGAATGCCAAGGAAGCAGTTCTGCTCAATAGTTAGTCTATTATTAGACCAGGCATAGAAGGGAAAAGACTCCGGAGCCAGAAGGGAAAAGATGACAGAAGCAGCAGGAGCATAAAAGAAAGAGATAGGAAATACTTAACTCTTTGAGAGCTGGAATAGAACAGCAGAGAAAAGGTGAAACACATTGGCATTTTGATCATTTTCAAGGAAGAAATGGAATGGTTTTTCTTTTGTCTTTTATTAATTCATTTATTTTTTTATTCATTCAAAATATATTTATTGAGACCAACTATATGCCAAATATTGTGCTAGCCTTGGGTAAAAAGTTTCCTATCCTGGTAAATGAAACCCTAAAGTATATGGTTACAATGCAGTGTAAGGATGGGTCTTGCCCTTGCTGTATGTATATATCTTCTCATACATAAACTGTGATTCCCCTCAAATACAGGATCAGAATTATTTGATATTGTATCCCCTTAGCACTTAACACAATGCCTGCTATAAAGAAGATGCTCAATAAGTATTTAAACAAACAAATACATTTTGCTACTTGAAGTAACAAAGCCTCAATATCTTTATCCATAAACGATAGGGATCAGGCCATCTTGCAGGTTTGTTGTGAGGATCAGAAATAAAGTGTGGAAAGCACCTAACATAACAACTAGAATATAGTAGGTGATCAATAAATGTTAGCATCAAGAAAGTTTGAAGAAGAAAACAACCTGGTATGTCCTTTGGCATTGTCCAATTCTGAAATCTAAAACATAAATTGTTGGAGCTGGAAAGGACCTTCCACAAAGTCCAGTCTCCTCATTTCACAAACTAAAGCCTAAGTAGGCAAAAGTACTAATAAAAAGTAACATCTGAATTATCTAAGTTTTTCCTTCTAATGCCCTCAAATAACAAATAACTGTGAAAGGCAATATGACATATATATATATATATATATATATATATATATATATATATATGTATATGTGTGTATGTGTGTATATATATATGTTTGTTAGGGGCATCATTTTACAAATGAGGAAACTGATACAGAAAAAGATTAAAATTTGCCTTAGGACCTATATGATTAACACTATGGCAATCCAGCTCCAGAGTCTGTGATTTTAACCATGTACATCTCTATCACAGCACTTAACAGAGTATATTAAAATTACCCATTTAACATGTCTCCCCACTAGAACTTAAGCCCCTTGAAAGCAGGGGTGGTGTCTGATTCCTTTGTTTTCCCAGTGATTGGCTTCCACTGTGGATAGACATTCACTCAATTAAAAGATATTTATTGCATGACTATTATATGCCAGAGCAGGCCATCCTTTTTTTTGCATTTTTTAAAATTCAATTTTATTGAGATATATTCACATGCCATACAATCATCCAAAGTGTACAATCAGTTGTTCACAGTACAATTATACAGTTGTGCATTCATCACCACAATCAATTTTGAACATTTTCATTACCACAAAAAATAAAAATAAGAATAAGAATAAAAGTTAAAGTAAAAAAGAATATCCAAAACATCCTATCCCCCCAATCCCTCGCTATTATTCATTTGCTTTTTGTCCCCATTTTTCTACTCATCTGTCCATACACTGGATAAAGGGAGTGTCAGTCATAAGGTTTTCATGATTACACAGTCACACTGTAAAAGCTATGTAGTTATACAATCATCTTCAAGATTCAATGCTACTGGATTACAGTTCAATAGTTTCAGGTATTTCCTTTTAGCTATTCTAATAGACTAAAAACTAAAAAGGGATATCTATATCATGCATAAGAATAACATCGAGAATGACCTCTCGATTTGAAATCTCTTAGCCACTGAAACTTTATTTTGTTTCATTTTGCTTCCCCCTTTTGGTCCAAGAAGGCTTTCCCAATCCCACAATGCCGGCTCCAGGCTCATCCCCTGGAGTCATGTCCCATGTTGCCAGGGAGATCTACACTCCTGGGAGTCATGTACAGGCCATATTATTGAAGCCAAATGATCCAGTTTTGTGGTGCTATTGGGTGTTCATATCCCTTTGTTATCTCTTTCCCTTTGCTAATGTCTTTTTGAATGTTTACGTTTGGTCTTATCTGTTCTACGGAGCATATAGACATACTGGGTCAAATTGTTAAGGGGGAATGATCAACAACAAACTTCATGGGGAAGATGAAATGTCAGAAACATGATGAGATCTGGGAGTTCCTCATCACATTGGGAGGCTTCTTTCATTAAAGACTTTAGAGCATTGCATTTGTTGTTTTGTTTTGTTTTGTCTTGTTCAATTTATGAATTGCTTCAGCCTTACAACACCCTTTTGCCTGACCCCTCCTGTTTGGCCCTCTAAGAATTTAGTCTAGCTAAAGAGATAAGTCATATATAACCAGAAAGGTAATTCCCTTAGCACCATATCAGTAGTAGAGAAACTAACTGCTGAAGAGGCCAGAGGAGAGCAAGGTGAGGGAGACTTGGGGGTAGGTTGTAGTGGAGTTCAGGGTAGTGGACAGATGGCTGAGAGTAGACTTTGTGTACCTGCCTTCTCAGATTATGGCCTGTTCCACCTCTTTGAGGGTTACTTTCCAGACTCCAAGATGACCACAGAGTGAGAACCTTAGGAACTCCAGGGTCCTTTCACAGGAAGTCTCTGGATGGCAAAAGACAGAAGGATGAAACAGAATGGTGGACTTCAGGGCCAGTATCACGGTTAGGGTTAGGGTTAAGGTTAGGGTTAGGGTTAGGGTTAGGGTTAGTTAGAGGAGAGTGATTGGTATGCTCCGACCTGGGAGCCAAGTTTCAAGTCCAACTTGCTGACCCTGCAGATGAATAAACACAATTAAGGAGCAGGAAAAATCATTCCAATGGATCAAGGGCAAGGGAGTTGGGTGATGGGAAGGACAAAGAAGAAGCGATTTATTTATCTTCTTCGGTACATATTTACAGAGCTCCTCTGTGCTTGATTAAACTCAGTTTTCCCCCCAAGTCTCTTTTTGTATGGGGTGTGTGGGGCTGGAGGGGGACCTGGAGATATTTAATCAAGAGACAAAGAACTCTTGTCTCTTAATTCCTAGCCATGGACTATTCCTCCATACTACATTGCTTCCTATGATATCATTCAACAGCTTAAAAATCTGTGATGCAAACATTGGGACTGGCGGTTCGATGTGCTGAGCCCTCTATCATGGGACTTGCCCTTATGAAGCTCATTACTGCAAAGGAGAGGCTAAACTTGCATATAATTGTGCCTAAGAGTCTCTCCCTGAGTACCTCTTTGTTGCTCAGATGTGGCCCTCTCTCTCTCTCTAACTGAGCCACCTTGGCAGGTGAAATCACTGCCCTCCCCCCTACGTGGGCCCCAACTCCCAGGGGTGTAAATCTCCCTGGCAATGCAGGATATGACTCCCGGGGATGAATCTGGACCTGGCATCGTGGGATTGAGAATATCTTCTTGACCAAAAGGGGGATGCAAAATGAGACGAAATAGTTTCAGCGGCTGAGAGATTTCAAATGGAGTCGAGAGGTCACTCTGGTGGACATTCTTATGCACTATATAGGTAACACCTCCTAGGTTTTAATGTATTGGAATAGCTAGAAGTAAATACCTGAAACTACCAAACTCCAACCCAGTAGCCTTGACTCTTGAAGACGATTATATAGCAGTGTAGCTTACAATGGGTGACAGTGCGATTGTGAAAACCTTGTGGATCACACTCCCTTTATCTAGTGAATGGATGGATGTGTAGAAAAATGGGGACAAAAACTGGATGAAAAATAGGGTGGGATGGGGGGGATGATTTGGGTGTTCTTTTTTACTTTTATTTTTTATTCTTATTCTGATTCTTTCTGATGTAAGGAAAATGTTCAGAAATAGATTGTGGTGATGAATGCATAACTATATTATCATACTGTGAACAGTGGATTGTATACCATGGATGATTGTATGGTATGTGAATATATTTCAATAAAATTGAATTAAAAAAAAATCTGTGATGATTCCTCACTGCCTGAAGGGTAAAGTCTAAATTCTTGAGCATGCCACATTAGGTCCCTCATTATCTGGTTGTTGACTCAGTGATTGGTTCCTGAGCCTCTTCCCACAATGAGATTTAAGCCTAAACCATACGGAGCTCTTTCATACCTCACTGCTTCCAAATACCCTTGCCTCCCTTTTCTCAAATTTTGCCCCCACATTTTATTATGAAAATTTTCAAACTTAAAGAAAAGTTGAAAGAATTTTACAGTGAACATCGGTATATCCACCACTGGATTCTACCATTAACATTTCACTATATTTGCTTTATCACCTGTCTCTGTCTATCCAACTCTCCACTCATCCATCAATCCATCTTATGCTTTTATTCATTTCAATGTTAATTGAATACATCAGTACATATCATGCCCAATACTTCTGCATGTATATTATTAACTAGAACTCAAATTCTTTTGCAGTTTTTTTAGGTAAAATTTACATACAGTGAAACAAATAAATCTAAAGTGAACATTGGCTGAATTTTGACAAATGCATACACCTGTGTAATCCAAAGCCCTGTCAAGATAATAGGACATTACTATCACTCCAAAAACTTCCCTCATGACCCTTACCAGTCAAACTCACCTCCACCTCATCCTCCAGAGAGAACCATGATGGATTTGTTGTGCTTGTTCTAGAGCTTCATATAAATGGAATCATAGAGTATGTAGCCTTTTGAGTCTGGCATGTTTCATTTAGCATAATGGTTTTTTTGAGATCTATCTATGTTGTTGTACTGAGTAGAATTCCACTGTATTTATTTAGCTATTCATCAGTTGATGGATGCATGGGTTGTTTCTAGTTTGGGGCCATTATGATTAAAGCTTCTATGAACATTTGTATACAAGTCTTCATGGAATTATTTTCATTTCTATTGGGAAGATAGTTAAAAGTGGAACTTCCAGGTCATAGGGTAAGTCTATGTTTAAATTTATAAAAAACTGCCAGAACTTTTTCAAAAGAAGTTGTTCCATTTTACACTCCCACCATCAATATATGAGTTGCAGTTACTCCATATCCTCATATTTTCTTGGTATTTTCATTTTTTAAAAAACATTTATTTTAGTCATTCTGGTGGGTGTTTAGTGGTTTTAACTTGCATTTCCTTGATGATCAATGATGTTGACTATTTTTTCCCGTCCTTATTGGCCATTCACACATCTTCTTTAGTGAAGTTTCTGCTCAAATATTTTGTGCATTTTTAAACTGGTTTGTTTGTTTTTTTATTGTGTTGTAGGACTTCCTCATACATCTTGAACATGGGTCCTTTGTCAGATATGTTTTCCAAAAATTTTCTCCCAATCTATAGTTTGCCTATCATTTTTCTTGACAATGTCTTCTTATAAACAGACATTTTTAATTTTGAAGAAATCTAATTAAGTATATTTTTCCTTGTTTGGATATTGCTTTCTATGACCTGTTTAAGAAAATTTTGCCTACCCAGAAGTCATATTCTCCTGCTTTCCTCTACAAGCTTTATAATTTTAGATTTTATGTTTAGGATTATGTTCCATCTCAAATTAATTTTGTGTGTGGTAGAAGACCAGGGTTAGGGTTCATTTTTTTCATTGAGTGGACTTGGCACCCTTGTTGAAAATAGATTGGCCACAGATGTGAGGGTTTCTCTATGGAATCTCAATTGTATTCCATTGTTTTTTATATATATATCCTTATACCCGTATCACACTGTTTTGATTACTGTAGCTTTATGGTTGGCGTACTGGTTTGGATCTGTTATGTACCTCAGAAAAGGCTATGTTCTTTTAATCCATTCCTGTGGGTGCAGACCTATTGTAGGTGTGACCTTTTGATAAGGTTGTTTCCATGGAGATGCGACCCCACCCATTCAAGGGGGTTCTTAATTAGTTTTCTGGTATACTCTATGAGAGGATAAAAGGCAGAGACATTCTGGAGAGTGCTAAGAGAAACTAAGAGAGAAATGCCTAGAGATGTTTGGACAGAGAGAGCCAGTTTTGAAACCAGAGTCTGGGAGAGAAGGACCAGCAGACGTTGCCATGTGCCTACCCATGTGACAAAGGAAACCTGGATGCCAGCAGCCTTTCCTCTGAGAAGGTATCCTCTTGTTGATGCCTTAATTTAGACATTTTCACGGTCTTAGAATTGTAACTTGTAACTTAATAAATACCCATTGTTAAAAGCCAACCCATTTCTGGTATATTGCATTTGGGCAGCCTTAGCAAAGCGAAACAGTTGGTTTCTTCAAAAAAATTTTTTTTATTAGAGTAGTTATAGGTTTACAGAAAAATCAGGCAGAAAGTAGAGTTTCCATATACATCCGACACACACACATACACACACAGTTTTCCCTATTATTGACATTTTGCGTTAGTGTGGTATCTTTGTTACAATTATAATTATACTATTGTAATTGTACTATTAAATAGTGTCCATAATTTACATTAGGGCTCACTCTTTTTTTTATACAGTTCTATGATTTTTTTTTTAATTTTATTCTGGTAACATATATGCAACCTAAAATTTCCCATTTTAACCAGTTTCAAATATACAATTGAATGGTGTTAATTACATTCACAATGTTTTGCTACCATGACCACCAACCATTTCCAAATCTTTTCCATCATCAAAAACAGAAGCTCTTCATTTAAGATTAACTCCCCATTCCCCACCCTCACCCCAACTCCTGGTAACCTGTATTCTAGTTCTGACTCTATAAATTTGCATATTCTCATTATTTAGTGTAAGAGAAATCATACAATATTTTTCCTTTTCTGTCTGACATATTTCACTCAACATGATGTCTTCAACATTCATCCATGTTGTCTCATGTATCAGAACTTTATTCCTTTTTATGGCCAAATAATATTCCATTGTGTGTGTGTGTGTGTGTGTGTGTGTGTGTGTGGACACACACACACACACTCATACACACGTTTTATCAATTCAACTCCTGATGGACACTTGGGTTGCCTCTACCTTTGGGCAATTGTGAATAATGCTGCTATGAACATGAGTATGCGAATGTATGTTTGAGTACCTGATCTCAATTCTTTTGGGTGTGTAACTTAGGAGTGGGAATGACAGGTCATATGGTAATGCTAAATTTAACTTTCTGAGGAATTGCCACACTGTTTTCCACAGTGCCTGCACAATTTTACATTTTCCCAACAATTAACAATTGCTCCTATTTCTCCATATCCTCTCCAATACTTATTTTCTGATTTTTTTGGTAGTAGCCATTCTAGTTTATGTGATATGGTATCTCACTGTAGTTTTGATTTGCATTATTTCCCTGATAACTAAAGACTTTGAGCATCTTTTCATATGGTTATTGGCCTTTTGAATATTTTCTTTGGAGAAATGTCTATACAAGTCTTTTCCCCATTTTTAAATTGGTTTGTGTTTCTTTTTGTTGTTGAGTTGTAGAAGTTCTTTATATATTCTGGATATTAAACTCTTATCATATATGTGGTTCCAAATATTTTCTCCCATTCTGTAAGTTGTCTTTTATGTCCTTGATAAAGTCCTTTGATGCATAAAAGTTTTGAATTTTAATGAAGTTCCATTTACCTATTTTTTCTCTTATGCTTGTGCTTCTGTTATCAAACCTAAGAAACCACCACATACGCAAGGTACTGAAGATGTTTGCCTATGTTTTCTCCTAGGAGTTTTATAGTTCTATTCTTATATTTAGGTCTCTGATTCATTTTGAGTTGTTTTGTATATGGTATGAGTAGAGATCCACCTCCATATTTTTGCATATAGTTGTCCAGTTGTCCCAGTAACATTTGTTGAGGAGACTACTGTTTCCCCACTGAGTGGACTTGGCACCTCTGTCAATAATCAGTTGGCCAAAGGTGTGTGGGTTTATTTCTGAACACTCAACTCAATTGCATTGGTCTTTATGTATGTCCTTGTGGCAGTACTACAATGCTTTAATTACTGTAGTTTTGTAATGAGTTTAAAATCAGGAATTGTGAGTTCTCTGATGTTTTTCTTTTTCAAGATGGTTTAAGCTATTTGGGGCCACTTACACCTTGATATGAATTTGATGATTAAATTTTCCACTTATGCAAGAAGTCATTGGAATTTTGAATGCAATTGTGTTGAATCTGTATATCATCTTGGATAGAATTGACATCTTAATGATATTTAGAGTTCCAATCCATGAACACAGAATGTTCTTCCATTTATTTAGGTCTTCTTTAACTTCTTTCAGCAATGTTTTGTAGTTTTCCATGTCCAAGTCCTTTACATTCTTTGTTAAATTTATTTCTAGATATTTGATTCTTTTAGTTGCTATTGTAAATAAACTGTTTTATTTATTCCTCTTCAGATTGTTCATTACTGGTGTATAGAAATACCGCTGCTTTTTGTGTGTTGATTTTGCATCCTGCCACTTTGCTGAATTCATATATTAGCTCTTATAGCTTTGTTGTGGGTTTTTCAGGATTCTTTATGTATAGGCTCATTTAATCTACATACAGGGAGAGTTTTATTTCTTGCTTTCCAATTTGGATACCTTTTATTAATTATGCTTGCCTAATTGATCTGGCTAGAACTTCCAGTAAATTTTAGAATAACGGTGGTGACAGTGGCCATCCTTGTGTTGTTCCTGATCTTAGGGGGAAAGTTTTCAGTCTTTCAGAATTGAGTATGAATTTAGCTATGGGTTTTTCATATATGCCATTTATAGGGTAAAGGATGTTTCTTTCTATTCCTAGATTTTTGAGTGTTTTTTATCTGGAAGGGGTGCTAAATTTTTTCGAATGCCTTTTGTGTGTGTCAGATTACATGATTATGTGGTGTTTTTTTACATTAAATATTTTTATGGTAGTTACATATATACAGCAAAAAATTTCCCATTTTAACAACTTTCAAGTATACAATTTGGTGGTCTTAATTACATTTACAATGTTTTTCTTCCATCACTATGATCCATTATCAAACTCTGATTACATATTTTTACTTATATATAATTCCTTTATTGCAGTGGACTTGTAGTAATTCCTGCTCTGCTCTAGAAGTTAACCTGTAATAGCCATTTTATCTTCAAAACAGTTTTATTCACACACTATACAATCCATCCAAAGTGCACAATCAGTGGCTCTCAGTATAATCACAGGGCTGTGCTTTCATCACCACAATCAATTTTAGGACATTTCCATAGCTCCAAGAAAATAAAAATTAAAATCTCTTGCCTCTTATACCCCTCTATAATTGACACTTAGGTTTGGTGGGGTAACTTTGTTGCAATTTGTGCCAGTTTGAATGTATTATGTCCCCCAAAACTCCATTATCTTTGATGTAATTTTGTGTGGGCAGAGGTATCAGTGTTGATTAGATTGTAATTCTTTGAGTGTTTCCATGGAGATGCACCTCACCCAACTGTGGGTGATGACTCTGATTGGATAATTTCCATGGAGGTGTTACCCCACCCATTCAGGGTGAGTCTAAATTAAATTGCTGGAGCCATATAAATGAGCTGACAAATAGAAGGAGCTCAGTGCAGCTGAGAGTGGCATTTTGAAGAGGAGCTACAGCCAAGAGGGACACTTTGAAGAAGGCACAGAAGCTGAGAGAGTAGCTGCAGATGAGAGACAGTTTGAAGATGGCTGTTGAAAGCAGACTCTTGCTCCAGAGAAGCTAAGAGAGGACAAACACCCCAAGTGCAACTAAGAGTGACATTTTTGAGGAACTGCAGCCTAGGGAGGAGCGTTCTGGGAGAAAGCCATTTTGAACCCAGAACTTTGGAGCAGATGCCAGCCATGTGCCTTCCCAGCTACCCAGCTAACAGGTTTTCTGGACACTATAGGCCATCCTCCAGTGAAGGTACCCAATTGTTGATGACTTCCCTTGGACACTTTGTGGCCTTAAAACTGTAACTTTGTAAGCAAATAAACCCCCTTTATAAAAGCCAATCCATTTCTGGTGTTTTGCATTCCGGCAGCATTAGCAAACTAGAACAGATTTTGGTACCAAGAGTGGGGTGCTGCTGAGTTTGCAAACACCAAACATGTTGGAATGGCTTTTTAAATGGATAAGGGGAAGATTTTGGAAGAATTGTGAGGAGCTTGATAGAAAAGGCCTAAACTGCTTTGAAGAGGCTGTGGAAATATGGACTCAAAAGATACTTCTGATGAGGCCTTGAGCAGAAATGATGAATGTGTTGTTGCAAACTGGAAGGCAGGAGATCCTTGTTTTAAAGTGGCAGACAATTTAGCAAAATTGAGTCCTGGTGTTAGATGGAAGGCAGAATTTGAAAGCGATGAACTGGAATATTTAGCTGATGAGATCTCCAAGCAAAATATAGAAGAAGTAGCCTGGCTTTTACTTGCAGCTTATAGTAAAATGTGAGAGAACAGAGAAGCTGAGAAATGAACTCTTGGTTTCAAAGAAACCAGAAATTGATGGCCTGAAAATCTCTGGGCTTCCAGAGGGTGAAACCCTGTAAGCTACAGCCAAATGTGAGGAACCAAACATGGAACCCAGTAACCATTTCAGAACAAGCCAAGATTGGAGGAATTAAGCAGAGAGGATTTATGGAAAGTCCTATTGTCTGATGGCTTTAACCCCTGTGTGCTTCATGTGAAGCCAGCAGAATTTTTGCAAGATCTTTATAGATGGAGCTGCTGCCAGTTTGGACTGGAAGAGACAGACAAGGAACATACTGAAGGAAAAATTTCTTCAAAGACAGAGCCATGGAAGTTGAGGTCTGGAGTCAAGAGGTCTCGGGCTGGGAGAGTGGAGTGGCCCATGTGCATGGAAAGGGTGAGTTTGCCCCAGAGGTTGAGGGTGGGTCTTCCACCTCCATGTTCAGGAAAGGTGTTGCCACTTCAAGCCCCAAAGAGGATGGAGCACATTCCCAGGGAATTGGGGAGAGCCTGGCTGCCACCCCACTGTTCTAAAGGGGTTGAGCATGTGCCCTGGAGATGGAAGGGAATCTGGGTGTTGCCCCAATGTTTGAGGAGGGTGGGGCCGAGAAAGTGGTCTCCCCAATGTGTGAATATGTTGTAACACTCACCCCAGTGTTTGGAAAGGAAAGGGCTGCTGAAAAGGCCCTTAGGACAGGTTAGACTCCCTCTCTCTCAAGCCCCAAGGATGCAAGTCGTTCTGTTAATGACTCTCAGACTTCAAAATCTAATGGAGTTTGTCCTGAGGGTTTTAGGAACAGTTTTGGTCCTGTTAACCCTGTTTTCCTTACTGTTTCTCCTTATGGCAATGGGAATGTTTATCCTATGACTGCCCCTCCTTTGTATGTTGGAAGCATATAACCTGTTCAAAGTTTCACAGATCCACAGCTAGAGGACAATTATGCTTTCGGACTGACCATGACTGTAATTGATTCTGATGGGATCCTGTACTTATCTACTGTTGCTGAAATGATTTATGTTTTTGTGATATTGTGATGGGGTGAATGTGTTTTGTATATGGAAAGATAATGTCATTTTGGGGTCCAGGGGGTGGAATGTGCCGGTTTGAATGTATTATGTCCCCCAAAACTCCATTATCTTTGATGTAATCTTGTGTAGGCAGAGGTATCAGTGTTGATTAGACTGTAATTCTTTGAGTGTTTCCATGGAGATGAACCCCACCCAACTGTGGGTGATGACTCTGGATAATTTCCATGGAGGTGTTACCCCACCCATTCAGGGTGAGTCTAAATTAAATTGCTGGAGTCATATAAATGAGCTGACAAATAGAAGGAACTCAGTGCAGCTGAGAGTGGCATTTTGAAGAGGAGCTACAGCCAAGAGGGACACTTTGAAGAAAACACAGGAGCTGCAGATGAGAGACAGTTTGAAGACGGTCATTGAAAGCAGACTCTTGCTCTGGAGAAGCTAAGAGAGGACAAATATCCCAAGTGCAACTAAGAGTGACATTTTTGAGGAACTGCAGCCTAGAAAGGAACATTCTGGGAGAAAGCCGTTTTGAACCCAGAGCTTTGGAGCAGATGCCAGCCATGTGCCTTCCCAGCTAACAGATGTTTTCCGGACACCATTGGCCATCCTCCAGTGAATGTACCCAATTGTTGATGACTTCCCTTGGACACTTTATGGCCTTAAAACTGTAACTCTGTAACCAAATATACCCCCTTTTAAAAAGCTGATCTATTTCTGGTGTTTTGCATTCTGGCATCATTAGCAAACTAGAACACAATTGATGGAAGAACATTAAAATATTACTGTTAACTATACTCCATTAGGTGTATTTATTTACTAATACCATCCTACTAATAATAGCTTGTAATTGTGACATGTTTGTTCTAATTCATGGAAATGAATTTTTATATTTGTACAATTAATCACCTTCATCATCCACAACAAGGTTCACTATGTTGCACAGTCCGTTTCATCCTCTAGCTTTCCTTCTATTGATACACGTGATCCTAAACCTATCCTTTCACCTGCAGTCACATACCTGATTCAGTGCTGTTTTTATAACACGTGATAATGTGCTACCATCTCCTCTATCCATTTCCAAACATTTACAATCTTATTTAAAAATTCTGCACAAATTAAGCCTCCATTCCCAATTCTCTATCCTCATTCATATATGCCCTTTATAGTGTAAAGGATGTTTCTTTCTACTCCTAGATTTCTATATTCTAGATATTAACTACATGAGTTTGCTCATTATATTTAATTCATATTAGTGAGATTGTACTATTTGTCCTTTTGTGTCTGGCTTATTTCACTCAACATAATGTCCTCAAGTTTCATCCATGTTGTTGCATGCATCAAAGCTTCATTCCTTCATACAGCTGAATAGTATTTCATCATATGTATATACCATGTTTTAATTATCCATTCATCAGTTGATGGATGTGGGTTGCTTCCATCTCTTGGCAACTGTGAATAATGGTGCTATGAATATCAGCATGCAAATGTCTGTTCATGTCTCTGTTTTCAGTTCTTCTGAGTATATATCTAGTAGCAGGATTGCTGGGTCATATGGCAGTTCTATACTTAGCTTCTTGAGGAACCACCCAATTGTCTTCCACAGCAGTTGTGCCATTTTATATTCCTACCAGCAGTGAATGTGTTCCTATTTCTCCATAACCTCTCCAACACTTGTAGTTTTCTGTTTACTATTAGCCATACTAGTAGGTGTGAAATGATATCTCATTGTGGTTTTGATATCTTGTTGTGGTTTTGTTTTGAATTTCCCTGATAACTGGTTATGATGAGCATCTTCTCATGTGCTTTTTAGCCATTTGTATTTCCTCTTCAGAAAAATGTCTATTGATGCCTTTGGCCCATCTTTAATTGGGTTGTTTGTGTTTTTATTGTTGAGTCTTGAGATTTCTTTACAAATTCTGGATATCAAATCTTTATTGGTTCTCCAGAATAGATCATATGCTGGGCCATAAAACAAGCCTCAATAAATTTAAAAAGATTGACTGACTGGATCTCTTTGCTTGTGATTGGTTTGTTGAGGTCTTCCATTTCTTCTCTGGTCAATCTAGGTTGAAACTATACAAAGCACATTCTCTGACCACAATGGAATACAACTAGAAGTCAATAACCATAAAAGATATATAACATTCATCAATATATGGAGGCTAAACAACATACTTCTAAACACTGAGTGGGTTAAAGAATAAATAGCTAGAGGAATTACTAAATATCTAGAGACAAATGAAAATGAGAGCACAACATATCAAAACTTACGGGATGTATTGAAGGCAGTATTGAGGGGGAAATTTATAGCTCTAATGCATGCATTAAAAAGTAAGAAAGAGCTAAAATCAAAGAACTAATGGAACAACTGAAGAAGCTAGAAAATGAACAGCAAACTAATTCTAAATCAAGTAGAAGAAAAGAAATAACAATGATTAAAGCAGAAATAAATGACATACAGAACAAAAAACAAGAGAAAATAAATAAAACCAAAAGTTGGTTCTTTGAGAAGATCAATAAGATTGACAAGCCCTTAGCTAGATTGAAAAAATCAAAAAGAGAGAAGACCAAAAATAAACAAAATAATAAATGAGAGAGGGGACATTACTGTGGATCCCAAAGAAATTTAAAAAAAAATTATAAGAGGATACTATGAACAACTGTATGCCAACAAAATAGATAATGTAGAGGAAATGGACAGTTTTCTGGAAACATACGAACAACCTAGACTGACCAGAGAAGAAATGGAAGAACACAACAAACCAATCACAAGCAAAGAGATCCAATCAGTCATCAAAAAGCTTCCCACAAATAAATGCCCAGGGACAGGTGGCTTCACAGGGGAATTTACCAAACTTTCCAAAAAGAACTGACACCAATCTTACTTAAACTCTTTCAAATAATTGAAGAAAATGGAACACTACCATTAGATGCTAACATCGCTCTAACACCAAAACCAGGTAAAGCTGCTACAAGAAAGGAAAACTACAGGCCAATCTCCCTCATGAATATTGACACAAAAATTCTCAACAAAATACCTGCAAATTGAATCCAGACACATTTAAAAAATCATACACTATGACCAAGTGGGGTTCATTCCAGGCATGCAAGGATGATTCAACACAAGAAAATCAATCAAAGTAATACAACACATTAACAAATCAAAATCAAATGATCATTTAAATAGATGCTGAAAAAGCATTCAACAAAATCCAGCATCCTTTTTTGATAAAAACATTTCAAAAGGTAGGAATTGAAGGAAACTTCCTCAATATGAAAAAAGGCATTTATGAAAAACCCACAGCCAGCATAGTACTCAATGGCAAGAGACTGAAAGCTTTCCCTCTAAGATCAGGAATGAGACAAGGATGCTAAATGTGCCAAAAGTGCTAGCCAGAGCAATCTGGCAAGACAAAGAAATAAAAACCATCCAAATTGGAAAAGAAGAAGTAAAACTGTCGTTATATGCAGATGATATGAGCTTATATTTGGAAAATGCTGAGAAATCAACAACACAGCTACTTGAACTAATAAACAAATTTAGAGAAGTAGCAGGATACAAGATTACTGCACATGTCAGGAATGTCCCTATACAATAGAAATGACCTAAATGAAGAGACACTCATGAAAATGATTCCATTCTCAATAGCAACAGAAAAATCAAGTACCTAGGAATAAACTTAACCAAGGATGTAAAAGACACATACATAGAAAATTACATAACTTTACTAAAAGGTATAGAAGGGGACCTAAAAGGATGGAAAAATATTCCATGTTCATGGATAGGAAGGATAAATGTTGTTAAGATATCAATCCTACCCAAACTCATCTACAGATTCAATGCAATTACAACCAAAATTCTAACAGCCTACTTTGCAGACTTGGAAAAGCTAGTTATCAAATTTATTTGGAAGGGAAAGATGCCTCAAATTGCTAAAAACATTCTAAAAAAGAAAAATGAAGTGGGAGGACTTACACTTCCTGACTTTGAAGCTTACTATAAAGCCACAGTAGTCAAAACAGCATGGTATTGGCACAAAGATAGACATACTGATCAAAGGAATTGAATTGAGAATTCTGAAATAGACCACAAGATCTATGGTTGACTGATCTTTGATAAGGCCCCAAAACCCACTGAACTGGGACATAATAGTGTCTTCAACAAATGGGGCTGAGAGAACTGGATATCCATATCCAATAGAATTAAAGAGGACCCTTACCTCACACCCTATGCAAAAATTAACTCAAAGTGGATCAAAGACCTCAATATAAGAGACAGTACCATAAAACTCCTAGAAGATAATGTAGGGAAACATCTTCAAGACCTTGTATTAGGAGGTCGCTTCTTAGACCTTACACCCACCACACAAGCAACAAAAGAAAAAATAGATAAATGGGAACTCCTCAAAATTAAAATCTGCTGTGCCTCAAAGGAATTTGAGAAAAAGGTGAAGAGGCAGCCAACTCAATGGGAAAAAATATTTGGAAACCATGTGTCCTAGTTTGCTAAGGCTTCACTGGAGGATGGCCAATGGCGTCCGGAAAACCTCTGTTAGCTGGGAAGGCACATGGCTGGTGTCTGCTCCAAAGTTCTGGTTTCAAAATGGCTTTCTCTCAGGACATTCCTCTCTAGCAAGCTTGCTCCTCTTCAAAACGTCACTCACAGCTGCACTCCGTTCAGTCTCTTTGAGTCAGCATGTTTTATATGGCTCCGCTGATCAAGGCCCACCCTGAATGGGTGGGGTCACACCTCCATGGAAGTATCCCACCAAAGTCACCACCCACAGCTGGGTGGGGCACATTCCAAGCAAATCTAACCAGCACCAAAACGTCTGTCCCACAAGACCACAAAGATAATGGCATTTGGGGGACACAATACATTCAAACCGGCACATTCCACCCCCTGGACCCCAAAATGACATTATCTTTCCAAATACAAAGTACATTCATTTCATCACAATATCACAAAAACTTAAACCATTTCAGTAACAAAAGTTAAGTACAAAATCCCATCAAAATCAAATATAGGAGTGGTCAGTCCTAAGGCATACTTTTCCTTTAGCTTGGATCTGTGTACTTAGAACAAGTTATATGCTTCCAATATACAAAGGAGGGACATTCATAGGATAAACATTTCCATTGCCATAAGGAGAAAGAGTAAGGAAAACAGGGTTAACAGGACCAAAACAGTTCCTAAAACCTGCAGGACAAACTCCATTAGATTTCAAAGTCTGAGAGTCATTTACAGAACGATGTTGCATCCTTGGGGCTTGAGAGAGTGGGAGTATAACCCTTCCTAATGGCCTTTTCGGCAGCCCTTTCCTCTCCAAATGCTTAGGTGAGTGCTCCAACATACCCACACATTGGGGAGACCACCTTCTTGGCCCCACCCTCCTCAAACCTCGGGGCAGCTCCCGGATTCCCTTCCATCTCCGGGGCACACGCTCAACCCCTTCAGAACAGTGTGGTGGCAGCCAGACTCTCCCCAATTCCCTGGGAATGTGCTCCAACCTCTTTGGGACCTGAGGTGGCAAAACTCTTCCAGAGCATCGGGCTGGAATGCCCGCCCTCGACCTCCAGGGCAAACTCACCCTTTCCATGCATGTGGGCTGCTCCGCTCTCCCAGCCCCAGACCTCCTGACTCCAGACCTCAACCTCCATGGCTCTGTCTTTGAAGAGATTTTTCCTTTAATTTTTTCCTTGTCTGTCTCCTCCAGTCCAGACCGGCAATGGCTGTGTCTATAAAGATCTTGCAAAAATTCTGTTGGCTTTGCATGAAGCATGCAGGGGTCAAAGCCATCAGACAACAGGAGTTTCCACAAATCCTTTCTGGATAGTTCCATCTCCAATCTTGGCTTGTACTGAAATGGCAGCTGGATTCCATGTTTGGTTACATCCTCATGTTGGGCTGTAGCTTCTGGAATTCCAACCCCTGGAAGCTCGTAATTTCCCAAGCCATCAGCTTCTGGTTTCTTTGAACCCAAGAGTTCAGTTCTAAGTTTATCTCTCTCCGCTCGCATTTTACTATAAGCTGCAAGGAGAAGCCAGGATACATCCTCCACATGTAGTCTGGAGATCTCCTCAGCTAAGTATTCCAGGTTGTCACTTTCAAATTTTTTTTTTCCATCTGACTCTAGGACTCAATTTTGCCAAATTCTGTGCCACTTTAAAACAAGGATCACCTTTCTTCCAGTTTGCAACAACACATTCATCATTTCTGCTTAAGTCCTCATCAGAAGTATCTTTAGAGTCCATATTTCCATAAACAGTCTCTTTAAAGCAGTTTTGGTCTTTTCTATCAAGCTCCTCACAATTCTTCCATAGTCTTCCCCTTATCCATTTAAAAAGCCACTCCAAAATGTTTGGTATTTGCAAACACAGCAGCAAAAGCACCCCACTTCTCTGGTACCAAAATCTGTCCTAGTTTGCTAATGCTTCACTGGAGGATGGCCAATGGCATCCGGAAAACCTCTGTTAGCTGGGAAGGCACGTGGCTGGCGTCTGCTCCAAAGTTCTGGTTTCAAAATGGCTTTCTCCCAGGACATTCCTCTCTAGCAAGCTTGCTCCTCTTCAAAACGTCACTCACAGCTGCACTCCGTTCAGTCTCTTTGAGTCAGCATGTTTTATATGGCTCCACTGATCAAGGCCCACCCTGAATGGGTGGGGTCACACCTCCATGGGAGTATCCCACCAAAGTCACCACCCACAGCTGGGTGGGGCACATTCCAAGCAAATCTAACCAGCACCAAAACGTCTGTCCCACAAGACCACAAAGATAATGGCATTTGGGGGACACAATACATTCAAACCGGCACACCATGTATCTAATAAAAGACTGATATCTTGCATATAAAAAGAAATCCTACAACTCAACAACAATAGTACAAACAGCCCAATTATAAAATGGAAAAAAGACATGAAAAGACATTTCTCTGAAGAGGAAATACAAATTGCTAAAAAACACATGAAAAAATGTTCATCTTCACTAGCTATTAGGGAGATGCAAATTAAGAGCACAATGAGATATCATCTCACACCAATTAGAATGGCTGCCATTAAACAAACAGGAAACTACAAATGTGGGAGAAGATGTGGAGAAATTGGAACTCTTATTCATTGTTGGTGGGCCTGTATAATGGTACAGCCACTCTGGAGGACAGTCTGGCATTTCCTTAAAAAACTAGATATTGAGTTACCTCATGGTCCAGCAATTTCATTTCTCGGAATGAAGATCCCAGAAGATCTGAAAGCAGTGACGCTAACAGATATTTGCACAATGATGGTCATAGCAGCATTATTCACAATTGTCAGGAGATGGAAACAATCCAAATGTCCTTCAACAGATGAATGGATAAACAAAATGTTGTATATACACACAATGGAATACTACGTGGCAGTAAGAAGGAATAATATTGTGAAACATATGGCAACATGGATGAACCTTGAAGACAATGCTGAATGAAATAAGTCAGGCACAAAAAGAGAGATATTATATGTTACCACTAATGTTGTATGAGGCAAGGCTCTGGTTGACAGTGTTTTTGAAACCTTAACACAGTTTTGTGGAGTATAATCATATGGGCTGGTTGTTCTTATATATGCTGGATACAGTTATAAGAAAAAGGGACAAGCTGAAGCCTTCACATTTGCAACTTAAATGCTGTATGAAAGATGTAAAGGTTACTATTTGTGCCCTGAAAGAAAATCTTATTTCCTGTGGCTGAAGATTTGAGATCTCTGAAGACAAGACCCAAAGCCTCATTGTGTGAGTAGCAGATTTACAATGTAAACTAAAATCTCAAGTTGACTGGGTGTCTGCTTTCAAAATAACGTCATTGATGGGAAAAGAATGGGATTCTGAAAATTGGGATGGGGACATATGGATTGATAATGATGGCTCTGGGGATATTGGAACCCTGGATTCTGCTGAAACTTTGCTAGATATACTTGTAATGGTCTGCCCTGAGGAAACAGCCCCCACCCCTATCTCCAGCTTGCACTGAGGAAAGAGCCACCCAATCTCCAGCCTGCCCTGAGGAGACAACTTCCCGACCTCCAGTCTGCCCTGAGGAGCCTTCCATTCAACCTCCATTTAGAGTGATTAAGCCTTCTGTGCCTGCTAAACCTGTAATCACCTCCCACAGGTAAACAGCTCTCAGTCCTCTTTCTGGAGAGATTAATCCTCTTTCACCAGATGAAGCTGCAATGAAATGCCCTGAGGTAACTTGCTTGAAGGATACTTCTAATTCTTTTCATGGTACACCCCCACCATGTCTCTTTTCTCAAGACCTATAACTAGACAAAAGTCCCAATAGGCCATGAAAGGTGAGGTACAAAGTGTGATCCACGATGAATCTTGCTATTCTCCAAAAGAACTGCATGAATTTTCCAATTTATACAGACACAAGTAGGGTAATATGTGTGGGAATGGATATTGAGGGTATGGGATAATGGTGGAAGAAATATAAAGTTGGATCAGGTTGAATTTATTGATATGGACCCACTAAGCAGAGATTCTGCATTCAGTGTTGTAGCTTGAGGGGTTAGAAAGGGCATTAACAGTTCGGGTGGTTGGCTGAAACATAGATCAAAAGTGGCTGACATTACCTGAGGCCAAAAAGCCAGAACTGCCTTGGTATAATGTAGAGGAGGGGATCCAAAGGCTTAGAAAGACTGGAATGTTAAAGTGGTTTTATCATGGAAGACCTGCCCACACACACCAGGAATGTCCAGAGTACCACCTTTTAACAGGACTGTGAGGAATAAATTTGTGAGATTAGCTCCATAATTCCTGAAGAGCTCTGTAGTTACCCTTATCTGTAGGTCAGATATATTGTGGGAATTGCTGTCATTGAGCTCAAATCCTTAAAAACAATTTGGATAATAGTATCCCAAGTTGGCAGAAGCCATGTGGCACCAGTTAATTGCCAAAGACAAGGTGGGCATGGCTGCCACAATGGTCTGCAGACTTGAAGCAGCAATCAAAATAATCTTACAGAGACTTATGGCATTGGCTAGTAGATCATGGGGTACCTAGAAGTAAAATACATGGACAGTCTACTAAATTCTTGTTTGATATATATAAGCAGAAGAATTCAAGGTCAAGTGAACAAAAATGTAAATTGAGTTACAAAAACAGAGTCATGGCCCCTTAATCAATTCCCAGATTTCTGACAGTTTACAGACCCAGAGCCCCTTGAATGAGGGGAAGGCCAGGTACCCTTGGGTAAGAACCTTGTCATACTGCCCCAAATTTTTACTGTTAATCTTCGCAGCCTTCCCCATGGGACCTATGGCCTTTCACCAGGGTAACTGTGCACTGGGGAAAAGGAAATGATCAGCTATTATAGGGATTATTAGACATTGGCTCAGGAGTGACATTAATTCCAGGAGACCCAAAACATCACTCTGGTCCACCAGTCAGAGTATGGGCTTATGGAGGTCAGGTGATCCATGGAGTTTTAGCTCAGGTCCATCTCTCAGTGGTTCCAGGGGGTCCCCAGACCCATTCTGTGGTTATTTTCCCAGTTCTGGAATGCATAATTGGAGTAGACATACTCAGCAACTAGTAGAATACCCACATTGTTTCCCTGACTTGTGGGGTGAGGGCTATTATGATAGGAAAGGCCAAGTGGAAGCCACTAGAACTGCACTAGACAGCAACTAGTGAAGGAGGAATGATAATCTAAGAACAAAGAAGGTACTGAGGGTAATCTTAATGATATGGGAATGTTCAGGAATGACTATGTTTCATTAATTTTTGGGGGTATGGTAGGAGCATACTGTAAGCAATGTAGTTGTTTTAGGATATTTGTTTTTCTTATTCCTTTGTTTTGTTTTGTTTGAATTTTTTAAATTTTTTGATAAATAAAGTTAAAAAAAAGAACTGCACCTGCCTTGCAAAGTAGCAATACCCCAGATCAGTCCCCAAATATGGCAGCATTCCTCAAGCTGATCAGCCTGCTACCTGGTGGCAGGTTGGTTACATTGGACCACTTCCATCACAGAAGGGGCAGCAATTTGTTCTAAGTGGAATCCTGGAGGGATTGCAGAGATTAATGCCACACTTAAGGACTTGAAGGATGCAGGGGTGGTGAATCCCACCACATCCCCATTCAACTCTCCTATTTGACCTATGCAGAAAAAGATGGGTATTGGAGGATGACAGTGGATTATCATAAACTTAACCAGGTGGTAACTCTAATTGCAGCTCTTGTTCCAAATGTGGTATCATTGCTTGAGCAAATCAACACATCCCCTGATATCTGTTATGCAGCTACTGACCTGGGAAATGCTTTTTTCTCAATAGCTGTTAGTAAGGACTACCAGAATCAGTTTGCTTTCAGCTGACAAGGCCAGCACTATACCTTCATGGTCCTACCTCAAGGGTATATCAACTCTACAGCCCTATGTCATAGTCTTGTCTGCAGGGATCTTGATCATTTCTCCCTCTCACAAGACATCACACTGGTCCATTATATTGATGACCTCATGTTGATTGGACCTAGTGAGCAAGAAGGAGCAACTACACTAGACACTTTTGTGTCAGAGAATGGGAGATAAATCCAACAGAAATATGGGGTCCTTCAATCTCAGTAAAATTTCTAAGTGTCCAGTGATGTAGGGCTTGTCAAGATATCCCTTCTAAGGTGAAGGATAAAATGTTGCATCTTGCCCATCCTATACAAAAAAGAAGCACATTGTATAGTTGGCCTCTTTGGATTTTGGAGACAGCATATTTCTCATTTGGGTATGCTACTCTGTCCCATTTACCCAGTGTCCAGAAAAGCTGCTAGTTTTGAGTGGGGACCAGAACAAGAGGAGGCTCTGTGACAGGTCCAGGCTGCTGTGCAAGCTGCTCTGCCAAGTGAACCATAAAATTCAGCTGATCCAGTGGTGCTGGAAGTGTCAGTGGCAAATAGAGATGCTGTGTTTTTTGGAGCCTTTGGCAGGCTCCTATAGGAGAACCACAACAAAGGCCCTTAGGATTTTGGAGTAAAGTCTTACCATCCTCTGCAGATAACCACTCTTCTTTTGAGAAACAGCTTTTGGCCTGCTACTGAGCCTTAGTAGAGACAGAATGCTTAGCCATGGGCACCAAGTTACCATGAGACCTGAGTTGCCTATCATGAACTGGGTGTTGTCTCACCTGCCAAGCCATAAAGTTGGGTGTGCACAGCTGCACTCCATCATAAAATGGAAATTGTATATATGAGATAGGGCTTGAGTGGATACTGAAGGCACAAATGTTACATGAGGAAGTGACCCAAGTGCCCATGGCTCCCACTCCTGCCTCATTGCCTTCTCTTTCCCAGCCTAGAGCTATGGCCTCTTGAGTTCCTTACAATCAGCTGATTAAGAGAAAACTCGGGCCTGGTTTCCAGATGGTTCTGCATGATACGCAGGTACCACCCAAAGTGGACAACTGCAGCACTGCAGCCCCATTCTAGGATGTCCCTGAAGGACAGGGTTGAGGAGAAATCCTCCCAGTGGGCAGGCATTCAAGCAGTGCAGTTGGTTGTTCATTTTGCTCAGAAGGAGAACTGGCTAGAGGTACATTTGTATAGTGATCCATGGGCTGTTGCTAATCATTTGGCTTGATGGTCAGAGACTTGGAAGGAGCATTATTGGACAAAGAGGTCTGGGGAAGAGGTATGTGAATAGACCTTTCTGAGTGGCCAAAAATACATGAAGATATTTGTGTTCCATGTGAATGCTTGCCAGAGGGTGACTTCAGCAGAGAAAGATTTTAGTAATCAAGAGGATAAGACAACCCATTCTGTGGATACCAATCAGCCTTTTTCCACAGCCACTCCTGTCATTGCCCAATGGGCTCATGAACAAAGTGATCATGTGGTAGGGATGGAGGTTATGCATAGGCTTAGCAATATGGACATTCATTCATGAAGGCTGACCTGGCTACAGCCATGGCTGAGTACCCAATCTGCCAGCAGCAGAGACCCACCCTCAGTCTCTGATATGGCACCATTCCTCAAGCTGATCAGACTGCTACCTAGTGGCAAGTTGATTACATTGGACCACTTCCATCATGGAAGGGGCAGCAATTTGTTCTAAGTTGAATAAACACACCCCAGATATAGGCTTGCCTTCCTTGCATGCAATGCTTCCACCAAAACTACCATCCATTAACTTACAGAATGCCTTATCCACCATCAAGGTTTTCCACACAGCATTGCTTCTGATCACGGAACACTCATCACAGCAAATGAAAGTATGGGTGCAGAAATGGGCACATGCTCATGGAATTCTCTGGTCTTACCATGTTACCCATAATCCAGAGGCACCTGGGATGATAGAATGGTGAAATGGCCTATTGAAGCCTCAATTACAGCACCAACTAGGTGGCAATACCTTGCAGGGCTGGGGCAGTGTTCTCCAGGAGTCTGTGTATTCTCTGAATCTGAATCCACTCTCTGGTGCTGTTCTCCCATAGCCAGGAATCATGGGTCAAAGAATTGAGGAGTGGAAATGGAAGTAGCACCACTCAGTATCACCCCTAGTGAGCCACTAGGAAATCTTTGGCTTCCTGTCCCTGCATCCTTAAGCTCTGCTGGTCTACAGGTCTCAGTTCCAAAAGGAGGAGTGCTCTTACCAGGAGACACAATGATTCCACTAAACTGGAAGTTAAGACTGCCAGTTGGCCACTTTGAGCTTCTTGTGCCTCTGAATCAACAGGCAAGGAAGGGGATTACTGTGTTGCTGGGGTGATTGATCCTGACTATCAAGGGTAAATAGGAATGCAACTACACAGTGAAGGTATAGAAGAGTTTTTCTGGAATACAGGAGATCCCCTAGGGTGTCTCTTAGTACTACCATGCCCTGTGATTAAAGTCAATGGAAAATTGCAACAGCCCAATACAGGAAGGGCTACCAATGACCAAGAAACTTCAGGAAGGAAGGTTTGGGTCACCCCACCAGGCAAAGAACCATGGCCAGCTGAAGTGCTTGCTAAGGCTAAAGGGAACATGGAATGGATATTGGAAGAAGGTAGTGATAAAATACGAACTATGACAACTTGACCAGTTATAGAGACAAGGATTGTGATGCATTTAAATCATACAATATTAAGTTTAGGAGTGAATGTTACCCAAGGACCTGCACCCTATTCTGGAAAGATTTGGTGCACTTTTGGTTGTACCCAGGATAGCTGAGTATTGTTAAGTGAAACATAGGTCTGTTATTGCATTCTTTTATTATGCAATTTTATTGAGACATATTCACATACCATAAAATCATCTAAAGTGTACAGTCAGTTGTTCACAGCATCATCACACAGTTGTGCATTCATCACCACAATTAATTTTTTGAACATTTTTATTACTTCAAGAAATGAAAATAAAAATAAAAATAAAAGTAAAAAAGAGCACCCAAAACATCTCATAATCCCCCCCCACTATTATTCATTTACTTTTTGTCCTGTTTTCTACTCATCTGTCCATACACCACATAAAGGGAGTGTGGGCCATAGGGTTTTCACAATCACACAGTCATCCCATATAACCTATATACTCATATGATCATCTTCAAGAATCAAGGCTACTGGATTGCAGTTCAACAGTTTCAGGTATTTCCTTCTAGCTATTCTGATACACTAAAAACTAAAAAGGGATCTCTAAATAATGCATAAGAATAACCTCCAGAATGACCTCTCAACTCCATTTGAAATCTCTCAGCCACTGAAACTTTATTTTGTTTCATTTCTCTCCCCCTTCTGGTCAAGAAGGCTTTCTTAATCCCATGATGCCTGGTCCAGGCTCAACCCCAGGAGTCATGTCCCATGCTGCCAGGGAGATTTACACCCCTGAGAGTCATGTCCCATGTGGTGGAGGCAGGGCAGTGAGTTTACCAGCAGTTTTGGCTTAGAGAGAGGCCATGCATGAGCAATGAAACAGATTCTCTGGGAGTGAGTCTTAGGCACAATTATAAGTAGCCTTAGCCTCTCCTCTGCAGTAACAAGCTTCATAAGGGGAAGCCCCAAGATTGAGGGATTAGCCTATGACAATGGTAGTTCCCAATGCTTGCAAGAATATCAGGAATTCCCCAGGTGGGAAAGTTTAATATTTCCAATTTTTCACCAGTCCCTCAAGGGGGCTTTGCAAATACATTTTATTCTCTGCCCAAATTACTCTGGGATGTATCAGGGTTTCATGCTAACCTGTACAAACCAACCAGATCTCACCCTCTATTCAAGATTCCATGTAATTATGCTGTTTGAGTAAACTGACCATATAAGTTACATTTTATAGCATGCTACAGAAAATATAGATTTTCCACAAAATAAATATCTCTTCCTTTGGTCTCATGCAGAAGTCAAAGTTTTAAAACACTCAATATCATCCTTTTTCCTTTAGTCTGTTTTACCTTAGTCCTAATCAAGTCCATTTTGTTCATATCTCTAATTAAAGTCTGAACTCTTTTTCAGCTTTTTTAACATTTGCTGTATGGAGTAATGCTGACATTCCTAGCTACCAAACTGTGGCTCTGAATCTCAGGTGTTACACAGATACCCAAAATTCCAGGGACCAACCAGGTTATACATAAAGAGTTCAGCATCTCAGAATTTAGAAATAACCATTACATCTCATGAGTACATGTGACTGCTGTAAGAGCTTACAATCTAGGTACCTTTACAGTAAGCCTTCCCTTGATAACCTATGTTCTCAGATTCAATTCTCAGGGTTTGCACATCATTGTTAATCCATATTAGTGAGGCATTATAATGTTTGTCTTTTTGATTCTGGCTTATTTCACTCAACATATTGTCCTCAACATTCATTCACCTAGGTGCATAGAATTCACAAATTCATTTCTTCTTGCCACCACTCAATATTCCATTGTATGTATACACCATAGTTCACCATTCCATTTTCAGTCTATGTACCTTAGGTCACATCAATCCATTGCAAATCATGAATATTGCCACTATAAACACCAGTGTGCATTGTCCATTCATGTCCCTGTTCTCAGTTCTTCCAAATATATACCCAATAATGGGGTTGCAGGACCATATGTCAACCCCATAGTTAGTGTCCTGTGGAACCACCGTACTGCCCTCCAGATGGGCTGCCCCATTCTACTTCCCTATCAACAGTGAATAGGTACATCTTTCCACATTTTTGCCTTGCATTGATTGTATTTTTCCCCTGTACCATCCAATTTTCAACACCTTGCAATGTTGGCATTCATTTGTTCTCCCTCTTTTAAAAGCATTTTTATATTTGTACATTTAATCACCATTGTTGACCACTTTAGATTTCACTAAGTTATACAATCCCAGTCTTTATCTTCTATCTTTCCTTCTGATTTCATATATGCCACTAGCCTTCCACTTTCAAGCATACTCACACTCATCTTTGTTCAGTGTACTTACAATATTGTGCTACCATCACACAGTATTATGCTATCCACTTCTGGATCTATACAATTAACCTTATGTACTCCTTCAGCATCAAATGCCCATTTTCTAACTTCTTACTGTCTCCTGACAACCTGTGTTCTCAACTTTAACTCTCAAATTTCACTCATCAATGTTAGTTCATATTTGTGAATCCATAGAGTATGCATCTTTTTGTTTCTGGATAATTTCACTCAAGGTAAAAGTCTACTGTCTACCATTTTGTCTTTTGGATTTTATATATCATATCTCATTTTTATTTTTTTCTCTCTCTATTTTTACTCTTACTGATAGTCTTCATTTCTACTCTCTTCTCCAAACCTCTCTCTCCTGTCTTTTCCTATCTGCCTGTAGTTCTCCCTTTAGTATTTCTTGTAGAGCAGGTCTCTTGTTCACAAACTCTCTCTGTGTCTGTATGAAAATCTTTTTAAACTCTCCTTCATTTTTGAAGGACAGTTTTGCCAGATATATAATTCTTGGTTGGGAGTTTTTTGCTTTCAATATCTTAAATATTTCATGCCACTGCTTTCTTGCCTCCATGGTTTCTACAGAGAAATCCACACATAGTCTTACTGAGCTCCCTTTGTATGTGATGGATCACTTTTGCTGCTTTCAGAATTCTCTCTTTGTCTTTGACCTTTGGTAATCTGATTATTATGTGTCTTGGAGTAGGATCTATTCTATTTGGGGTATGCTGCAACTCTTGGATCTGCAATTTTATGTCTTTTAAAAAAGATGAGAAATTTTCAGTGATTATTTCCTCCATTATTCTTTCTGCCCCTTTTCTCCTCTCTTCTCCTTCTGGGACTCCCATGACATGTATATTCATGTATTTCATGTTGTCATTCATTTCCCTGAGACCCTGCTCATATTTTTCCATTATTTTCCCAATCTGTTCTATTGTGTGTGATTTTAGATGTCCTGTTCACTAATTCCTGAATCCTTCCTTCTGCCTCTTCAAGTCTGCTGTTGTATGTCTCCATTATGTTTTTCATCTCTTCTATCATGCCTTTCATTCCCATAAGTTCTGCCAATTGTTTTTTCAAACTTTTGAGATCTTCCTTATGTTTGCCTAGTGTCTTCTTTATATCCTTCATCTCTTTTGCCATATCTTCCCTCAAATCATTGATTTGATTTTTGAATTGATTTAGCATATTTGTTTGAAGATCTTTAATTAGTTGTTTCAACTCCTGTATATCATTTGAAGTGTAAGTTTGTTCCTTTGACTGGGCTATATCTTTGTTTTTCTACCATGATTCATAATTTTTTGTTTTCTAGGTGTGCCGGTTTGAGTGTATTGTGTCCCCCAAATGCCATTATCTTTGTAGTCTTGTGTGGGGCAGAAGTTTTGGTGCTGGTTGGATTTGCTTGGAGTGTGCCCCACCCAGCTGTCAGTGATAATTTTGATGAGATGTTCCCATGGAGGCATGGCCCCACCCATTCGGGGTGGGCCTTGATCAGTGGAGCTATATAAATGAGCTGACTCAAAGAGGAAAGAGAGTGCAGCTGGGAGTGATGTTTTGAAGAGGAGCAAGCTTGCTAGAGAGGAACATCCTGGGAGAAAGCCGTTTTGAGGCCGGAGCTTTGGAGCAGATGCCAGCTGCCTTCCTAGCTAACAGAGGTTTTCCGGACACCATTGGCCATCCTCCGGTGAAGGTACCCGATTGCTGAGGTGTTACCTTGGACACTATGTGGCCTTAAGACTGTAACTGTGTAGCAAAATAAACCCCCGTTTTATAAAAGCATATCCATCTCTGGTGTTTTGCATTCTGCAGCATTAGCAAACTAAAACAGATTTTGGTACCAGAGAAGTGGGGTGCTTTTGCTGCTGTGTTTGCAAATACCAAACATGTTGGAACGGCTTTTCAAATGGATAAGGGGAAGACTCTGGAAGAATTGTGAGGAGCTTGATAGAAAAGGCCAAAATTGCTTTAAAGAGACTGTGGAAATATGGACTCTAAAGATACTTCTGATGAGGACTTGAGCAGAAATGATGAATGTGTTGTAAACTGGAAGAAAGACGATCCTTGTTTTAAAGTGGCAGAGAATTTGGCAAAATTGAGTCCTGGTGTCAGATGGAAGGAAGAATCTGGAAGCAACAACTTGGAATACTTAGCTGAGGAGATCTCCAGACTATGTGTGGAGGACGTATCCTGGCTTCTCCTTGCAGCTTATAGTAAAATGCGAGCAGAGAGAGATAAACTTAGAACTGAACTCTTGGGTTCAAAGAAACCAGAAGTTGATGGCTTGGAAAATTACGGGCTTCCAGTGGGTAGAATCCCAGAAGCTACAGCCCAACCTGAGGACAAGCCAAGATTGGATAAAGAGTTAAGCAGAAAGGATTTGTGGAAACTCCTATTGTCTGATGGCTTTGACCCCTGCATGCTTCATGCAAAGCCAACAGAATTTTTGCGAGATCTTTATAGACAGAGCCATTGCCGGTCTGGACTGGAGGAGACAGACAAGGAACAAACTGAAGGAAAAATTTCTTCAAAGACACAGCCATGGAGGTTGAGGTCTGGAGTCAAGAGGTCTCGGGCTGGGAGAGTGGAGCAGCCCATATGCATGGAAAGGGTGAGTTTGCCCTGGAGGTCGAGGGCGGGCCTTCCGCCTCGATGCTCTGGAAGAGTTTTGCCACCTCAGGTCCCAAAGAGGTTGGAGCACATTCCCAGGGAATTGGGGAGAGCCTGGCTGCCACCACACTGTTCTGAAGGGGTTGAGCGTGTGCCCCGGAGATGGAAGGGAATCCGGGAGCTGCCCCGATGTTTGAGGAGGGTGGGGCCGAGAAGGTGGTCTCCCCAATGTGTGGATATGTTGGAGCACTCACCCAAGCATTTGGAGAGAAAAGGGCTGCCACAAAGGCCCTTGGGAAGGGTTAGACTCCCGCTCTCTCAAGCCCCAAGGATGCAACGTTGTTCTGTAAATGACTCTCAGACTTTGAAATCTAATGGAGTTTGTCCTGCGGGTTTTAGGAACTGTTTTGCTCCTGTTAACCCTGTTTTCCTTACTGTTTCTCCTTATGGCAATGGAAATGTTTATCCTATGAATGTCCCTCCTTTGTATATTGGAAGCATGTAACTTGTTCTAAGTCCACAGATCCAAGGCTAAAGGAGAATTGTGCCTTAGGACCCACCACGCCTAAATTGATTTTGATGGGATCTTGTACTTAACTTTTGTTACTGAAATGATTTGAGTTTTGTGGTATTGTGATGGAATGAATGTATTTTGTATTTGGAAAGATAATGTCATTTTGGGTTCCAGGGGGTGGAATGTGCCGGTTTGAGTGTATTGTGTCCCCCAAATGCCATTATCTTTGTAGTCTTGTGTGGGGCAGAAGTTTTGGTGCTGGTTGGATTTGCTTGGAGTGTGCCCCACCCAGCTGTCGGTGATAATTTTGATGAGATGTTCCCATGGAGGCGTGGCCCCACCCATTCGGGGTGGGCCTTGATCAGTGGAGCTATATAAATGAGCTGACTCAAAGAGGAAAGAGAGTGCAGCTGGGAGTGATGTTTTGAAGAGGAGCAAGCTTGCTAGAGAGGAACATCCTGGGAGAAAGCCGTTTTGAGGCCGGAGCTTTGGAGCAGACGCCAGCTCCCTTCCTAGCTAACAGAGGTTTTCCGGACACCATTGGCCATCCTCCGGTGAAGGTACCCGATTGCTGAGGTGTTACCTTGGACACTTTGTGGCCTTAAGACTATAACTGTGTAGCAAAATAAACCCCCGTTTTATAAAAGCATATCCATCTCTGGTGTTTTGCATTCTGCAGCATTAGCAAACTAAAACACTAGGCATCTTGTTTCCTTGATTACCCCTATCAGATTTTCCCTGGACCAGATGAGCCCAGGTCTCAGGAAGAGGGTGTAATCAGTATCAGGTTTCCCTGAGGATGAGACCCAGAAAGTGTCAGATTTTCCTCTGAGACCTCTAGACACTTATTTTCCTATCCTGCCCAGCAGGTGGCTCTTGTCAGCTCACAGCTCCCCACCAGTCTAAAGAGGTGCATTGTCTTTAATTCTAAGTAGACCCTTTCCCTGCCAGGGGCTGAGAGTGTCATAAGCCAAGCTTAAGCTGTTTTTTTCCTTCCCAGACCCTAGGCTCTGAGATCACTGAGGGAGAGCAGCCACTTGAACTGGGCCCAGCCTCCCCTTTTTCTTAGGAAGATAAGTCCTTTAGGGATTTATCTCCTACATTTGATTTCTTCCTTTTACTCTCTATCTTAACTCCACTCTTGCCTGGGTCAACACTGACAATTGAAAATGCCTGAGGCATTCTCTAATGAACTACTTAGACTGAGAGAAAAAAATGGGAAAATGACAGAAATCCCCTTCTCAGAGCCAGTCCCCAGCTCCCCAGTTACCAGTCAAGATCTGGAGTTGGTGCCCAGTTCTATGTGCCCCTTTTGTTGGGATACAGCCCTTTTCCAGTATTCTGAGATCAACCAATTCCAAAAGACTCTGTTTTATTTATTTATGTATTTTTTTCACCAGCCCCACCTCCTGTCTGCTGGGAGGAGCCTCCAGGTGCCTTTCCTGTTTGCTCTGGGTTTATCTGTGCTCATAGCTTGTATTCAGTAGCCCAAATTCATTAATTAAAACTGCAATTTTTGAGATAATCCAATCAGTCAGATTTAATCTAATTGGTTGAAGACTTTTAAGGGAGAAGAGAGAGAACTTTCACTTCTTCAGCAAGCCAGCTTCTCCTGGGGTATTCACTGAAGGCCTTAATCAGAATGCCAGTTCCAGCCTGCTCTACAGAATTTCTCTTCTTCAGCCAGCCAGCCTCTCCTGGGGAGTTCATTGAAGACCTTCATCAGATTTGCCAACTTGCAGCCTGATCTATGGAATTTGGACTTGTGCATCCTGCCCTACAGAATTTGGACTCATGCACCTCCACAGTTGCATGAGACACTTTTATAAATCTCATATTTACAAATATCTCCTGTTGGTTCTTTTTCCCTAGAGAACCCTGACTAATACATGTGTTTTCCAAATATTTTCACCCATTGAGTAGTTTATCTTCTCATCTTCTTGAAATAGTCCTTAGAAGCACAAAATTGTTCAATTTTGAAGAGGTCCCATTTATCTATTTTTTTTTGTTTCATTGCTTGAGCTTTGGGTTTAAGTTCTATGAAACCACTGCCTACTATAAGATCTTGAAGAGGCTTCTCTACATTTTTTTCTAGGAGTTTTTTGTCCCTGGCTCTTATATTTAGGCTCTTATATTGATCCATTTTGAATTAATTTTGTATAAGGTGTGATATAGGGGTCCTTGTTCATTCTTTTGGATATGGATATCCAGTTATCCCAGCACCAATTGCTGAAGAGACTATTCTGTCCCAGTTGAGTGCATTTGGCATCTTTGTCAAATGTCAATTGACCATAAATGTGAGAGTCTATTTCTGAACTCTCAATTTGATTACATTGATCAATATGGCTATCTTTATTTCAGTACCATGCTGTTTTGCCACTATAGCTTTGTAAGAGGCTTTGAAGTCAGGAAGTGTGAGTTCTCCAAATTTATTCTTCTTTTTCAAAATATTTTGGCTGCTCAGGGCCCCTTACCCATCCATATAAATTTGATTAATTGCTTTTTCCATTTCTGCACCTTAACCTCTTGAAATTTTGAATGAGTTTGCCTTGAATCTTTAAATCAATTTGGGTAGAATTGACATCTTAACCACATTTAGCCTTCCCATCCATGAACACAGAATGTCCTTACTTTTATTTAGGTTTTCATTGACTTTTGTATCAATGTTTTGTAGTTTTCTCAATGTAGGTCCTTTACATGCTTGGTTAAGTTTATTCCTAGGTATTAGATTCTTTTAGATCCTATTGTAAATGGAATTTTTTCTTGATTTCCTCCTTGGATTGCTCATTACTAGTGTACAGAAATACTATTAATTTTTGCATTTTGATCTTGCATGCCACCACTTTGCTAAACTCATTTATTAGCTGTAATATCTTTGTTGAAGATTTTTTGGAACTTTCTAAGTATAGAATCATTTTGTCTGCAAATAGTGAAAGTTTTAATTCTTCTTTTCTGATTTAGATGCCTTTAATTTCTTTTTCTTGCATAATTGCTGTAGCTAGAACTTCTAGCAGAGTGCTTTTAATTTCTCTTTCTTGCCTAATTGCTGTAGCTAGTACTTCTAGCAGAGTGCTAAATAACTGGTGACAGCTGATATCCTTGACTTGGTCCCAATCTTAAGGGGAAAGTTTTAAATTGCTCACCATTGAGTATGTTAGCTGTGTGTTTTTCATATGTGCCCTTTACTATGTTGAGGAAGATTCTTTCTATTCCATTCTTTAGAAGTGTTTTTATAAAGAAAGAATGCTGGATTTTGTCAAATGCCTTTTCTGTGTTGATTAAGATGATCATATGACTTTTCCACTTTGATTTGTTTATGTGGTGTTTTACATTAATTGATTTTCTTGTGTTGAACCACACTTGCATACCTGGAATAAAACCCACTTGCTCACCATGTGTAACTTTTTTATGTGCTGCTAGATTCTATTTGCAAGTATTTTGTTGAGGATTTTTGTATCTATACTTATTAGGGAGATTGGTCTGTAATTTTCTTTTCTTGTAGTATCTTTATCTGGCTTTGGTATTAGGGTGATATCAGCTTCATAGAATGAGTCAGGTAGTGTTCCTTCTTCTTGAATATTTTGGACAAGTTTGAGCAGAACTGGTATTAATTCTTCTTGTTATGATTGGTAGAATTCCCCTGTGAAGTCATCTAATCCTTGGCTTCTCTTCACTGTGAGGGTTTTTTTGGTTTCATTTTGTTATTTTAGACATAACATTTTCTAGTTTTCCAAACATGACAGAAAATGGAAATTATATATATTGGATAAAGAACAATTTATGTTAATTTCCACAATCTGTGTTCCTTCTGTGAGCAGTGCCTGATTCTATTAAAATTAAAATTCAGTCCTTTGCTTTCAAAAAATGAGGGACTAATTAACAAAGTATACAGGAATATAATTTTACAATAAATCTTTCCAGTGTTTGCTATCACTGCATTACATGAAATGCTTCCCTTCACAGAAAATCAGAGGGATAGCTCATAAAATGGAACAAAACTTTCTGTGTTCATCTCTGGCAAGCAATGAACAAACACAACTTGCTCACACAAATATTTAAAAGTGCTGCCACAGGAGCATAATCTACCACTGGCACACTGTATGAATGAGTCTTGGTGAATGACTACCATCTGGGTCCTCTTCAACTTTCCTCAAACCAGTGAACCCATTTCATATAAAACCTAAAAGAAAACTAAAGCTGTCACAGAAGTGAAATCCAGCATGCTCCACTTAAACACTTCTAAGGTAACCATTGTAAAAGTCATCTGTTTCCCCCTGCCCCTCCCCCCCCCAAAAAAAACAAACCAAACTCTTCAATTTTCTGTGAGTTTGAGCAGGATTGGTATTAATTCATGGAATGACTGGTAGAATTCATGTGTGGAGACATCTTGTCCTGGCTTTTCTTTTAGGGGGGTTTTTGATGACTGATTCAATCTCTTTAACTGTGATTGATTTGTTGAGGTCTTCTATTTCTTTTGGAGTCAGTGTAGGTTGTTCCTATGTTTCTAGAAAATTGTCCATTTCATCTAAGTTGTCCTAATTTGTTGGCATATAGTTGTTCATAGTACCCTCTTATGATCCTTTATATTTCTATGTCAACAGTGGTAATAAACCCCCTCTCGTTCTGATTTGTATCTTTTCTCTCTTTTTCTTTGTCAGTCTAGCAAAGGGTTTGTCCATTTTATTGATCTTTTCAAAGAGACAACTTTTGGTTTTGTTAATGATCTCCATATGTTAATGTTCTCTATTTCATTTATTTCTGTTCTAATCTCTGTTATTTCTTTCCTTCTGCTTGCTTTGGGATTAGTTTGCTGTTCTTTCTCTAGTTCCTCCAGGTGTTAAGTTAGGGCTTTAAATTTAGAACTTTCTTCCTTTTTAATGTAGGTGTTAGGGCTATTAATTTTTCTCTCAGCACTGCCTTTGCTGAATCCCATAAGTTTTGATATGTTGCTCTCTCATTTTCATTCATCTCAAGATATTTACTGATTTCTTTTGCAATTGCTTCCTTGACCCACCAATTAAGAGTGTGTTGTTTAACCTCCACATATTTGTGAATTTTCCAGTTGTTCACCTGTTATTGATTTCCAACTTCATTCCATTATGACAGGAGAAAGTGCTTTGTATAATTTCAATGTTTTAAAATTTATAAAGACCTATTTTGTGACCCAATGTTGTCTATCCTAAAGAATGATCCATAAGCACTTGAGAAGAATGTATATCCTGCTATTTTAGGGTGCAATATTCTATATATGTCTGTTAGATCTTGTTCATTTATCATGTTATTAAGGTTCTCTGATCCTTATTGATCCTCTGTTTAGATGTTCTATCTATTAATGAGAGTAGCGTATTGAAGTCTCCCACTATAATTATAGAGATGTCTCTTTATCCCTTCAGTTTTGTGTTTGCTTTATGCACTTTGGGGCACCTTCATTAGGTGCATAGATATTTATGATTGTTATTTCTTCTTGGTTAATTGCCCCTTTTATTAAGATATAATGTCCTTCTTTGTCTCTTATAACATTTTTGCATTTAAAATCTATTTTGTCCTATATTAGTACAGCTACCTCAGATCTTTTTTTGGTTACTGCTTGCATGGGATATCTTTTTCTAACCTTTCATGTTCAACCTATTTGTATCTTTGGGTCCAGAATTAGTCTCTTGTAGACAGCAATAGATGGATCCTATTTTTTTAATCCATTCTGCCAATCTGTGTCTTTTGATTGGGGAGTTTAATCCAGTAACATTCAATATTATTACTGTAAAGGCAGTACTTACTTCAAACATCTTATGCTTTTGCTTTTTTTTTTTTGATTCTTTTTTTTATATTAAATTCAGTTTTATTGAAATACATTCACACACCATACAATCATCCATGATATACAATCCACTGTCCACAGTATGATAACATAGTTATGTGTTCATCACCACAATCTATCTCTGAACATTTTCCTTACATCAGAAAGAACCAGAACAAGAATAAAAAATAAAAGTGAAAAAAGAACACCCAAATCATCCCCCCATCCCACCCCATTTGTCCTTTAGTTTTTATCCCCATTCCTCCACTCATCCATACACTAGATAAAGGGGGTGTGATCCACAAGGTCTTCACAATCACACTGTCACCCCTTGTAATCTACATTATTATATAATTGTCTTCAGGAGTCCAGACTGCTGGGTTGGAGTTTGGTAGTTTCAGGTATTTACTTCTAGCTATTCCAATACATTAAAGCCTAAGACGGGTTATCTATATAGTGCATAAGAATGTCCACCAGAGTGACCTCTCGACTCCATTTGGAATCTCTCAGCCACTGAAACTATCTCGTCTCATTTTGCATCCCCCTTTTGGTCAAGAAGATACTCTCAGTCCCACGATGCTGGGTCCACATTCATCCCCGGGTGCTTTTGCTTTTATTTGTCATGTCTTACTTTCTTTCTTGTTATCTTTTTAGCTACCCTTAATGACACTATTCATTTCTACACTCTACTCTAAGCCTCTCTCTCTTGTTTTTTCTTTTCAGCTTGTAGAATTCCCTTTATTATTTCTCATAGAGCAGTTCTTTTGTTAATGAACTCTCTCAGCATCTGTTCATCTGTAAATACTTTAAACTTTTCCTCATTTTTAAAGGACATTTTTGGTGGATAAAGAATTCTTGGCTGGCAATTTTTCTCTTGTGGTATCTTAAATATATCACACCACTCTCTTCTCACCTCCTTGGATTCTGATGAGAAATTGGCACTTAGTCTTTTTTTTTTTTTTAATCTTCATTTTATTGAGATATATTCACATACCACGCAGTCATACAAAACAAATCGCACTTTCGATTGTTCACAGTACCATTACATAGTTGTACATTCATCACCTAAATCAATCCCTGACACCTTCATTAGCACACACACAAAAATAACAAGAATAATAATTAGAGTGAAAAAGAGCAATTGAAGTAAAAAAGAACACTGGGTACCTTTGTCTGTTTGTTTCCTTCCCCTATTTTTCTACTCATCCATCCATAAACTAGACAAAGGGGAGTGTGGTCCTTATGGCTTTCCCAATCCCATTGTCACCCCTCATAAGCTACATTTTTATACAATTGTCTTCGAGATTCATGGGTTCTGGGTTGTAGTTTGATAGTTTCAGGTATCCACCACCAGCTACCCCAATTCTTTAGAACCTAAAAAGGGTTGTCTAACGTGTGCGTAAGAGTGCCCACCAGAGTGACCTCTCGGCTCCTTTTGGAATCTCTCTGCTACTGAAGCTTATTTCATTTCCTTTCACATCCCCCTTTTGGTCAAGAAGATGTTCTCCGTCCCACGATGCCAGGTCTACATTCCTCCCCGGGAGTCATATTCCACGTTGCCAGGGAGATTCACTCCCCTGGGTGTCTGATCCCACGTAGGGGGGAGGGCAGTGATTTCACCTTTCAAGTTGGCTTAGCTAGAGAGAGAGGGCCACATCTGAGCAACAAAGAGGCATTCGGGAGGAGGCTCTTAGGCACAATTATAGGGAGGCCTAGCCTCTCCTTTGCAGCAACCGTCTTCCCAAGGTTAAAACCTGTGGTAGAGGGCTCAACCCACCAAACCACCAGTCCCCCATATCCGCGGCCATGCCAGCAACCATCGAGGTGGGGCAGGCAAACACCCCTGCATTCTCCACAGGTTCCTCAAGGGGGCACCATATCTTTTTTTTCCTTGTTTTTCTTTTTTTTTTTTTTTTAACTTTCCCTTCTTTTTTAAATCAACTGTATGGAAAAAAAGTTAAAAAGAAAACAAACATACAATAAAAGAACATTTCAAAGAGACCATAACAAGGGAGTAAGAAAAAGACAACTAACCTAAGATAACTGCTTAACTTCCAACATGTTCCTACTTTACCCCAAGAAAGTTACCTAATATAGCAACATTTCTGTGAACTTGTTCCTACTATATCCATTAGAAATTAACAGACCATAGTCATTCCTGGGCATCCCCAGAATGTTAAATAGCTTATCTGTTCTTCTTGGATTATTGTTCCCCCTTCCTTAATTGCTCTCTATTGCTAGTTCCCCTACATTCTACATTATAAACCATTTGTTTTACATTTTTCAAAGTTCACATTAGTGGTAGCATATAATATTTCTCTTTTTGTGCCTGGCTTATTTTGCTCAGCATTATGTCTTCAAGGTTCATCCATGTTGTCATATGTTTCACGAGATCGTTCCTTCTTACTGCCGTGTAGTATTCCATCGTGTGTATATACCACATTTTATTTATCCACTCATCTGTTGAAGGACATTTGGGTTGTTTCCATCTCTTGGCAATTGTGAATAATGCTGCTATGAACATTGGCGTGCAGATATCTGTTCGTGTCACTGCTTTCCGACCTTCCGGGTATATACCGAGAAGTGCAATCGCTGGATCGAATGGTAACTCTGTGTCTAGTTTTCTAAGGAACTGCCAGACTGACTTCCAGAGTGGCTGAGCCATTATACAGTCCCACCAACAATGAATAAGAGTTCCAATTTCTCCACATCCCCTCGAGCATTTGTAGTTTCCTGTTTGTTTAATGGCAGCCATTCTAACCGGTGTTAGATGGTATCTCCTTGTGGTCTTAATTTGCATCTCTCTAATAGCTAGTGAAGCTGAACATTTTTTCATGTGTTTCTTGGCCATTTGTACTTCCTCTTCAGAGAACTGTCTTTTCATATCTTTTGCCCATTTTATAATTGGGCTGTCTGTACTATTGTCATTGAGTTGTAGGATTTCTTTATATATGCAAGATATCAGTCTTTTGTCAGATACATGGTTTCCAAAAATTTTTTCCCATTGAGTTGGCTGCCTCCTTACCTTTTTGAGAAATTCCTTTGAGGTGCAGAAACTGCTAAGCTTGAGGAGTTCCCATTTATCTATTTTCTCTTTTGTTGCTTGTGCTTTGGGTGTAAAGTCTAGGAAGTGGCCGCCTAATACAAGGTCTTGAAGATGTTTTCCTACATTATCTTCTAGGAGTTTTATGGTACTGTCTTTTATAGTGAGATCTTTGGTCCATTTTGAGTTAATTTTTGTGTAGGGTGTGAGGTAGGGGTCCTCTTTCATTCTTTTGGATATGGATATCCAACTCTCCCAGCCCCATTTGTTGAAAAGACCATTATGACTCAGTTCAGTGACTTTGGGGGCCTTATCAAAGATCAGTCAGCCATAGACCTGAGGGTCTATCTCTGAATTCTCAATTCGATTCCATTGATCTATATGTCTATCTTTGTGCCAGTACCATGCTGTTTTGGCAACTGTGGCTTTATAATAAGCTTCAAAGTCAGGGAGTGTAAGTCCTCCCACTTCGTTTTTCTTTTTTAGAGTGTCTTTAGCAATTTGAGGCATCTTCCCTTTCCAAATAAATTTGATAACTAGCTTTTCCAAGTCTGCAAAGTAGGTTGTTGGAATTTTGATTGGGATTGCATTGAATCTGTAGATGAGTTTGGGTAGAATTGACATCTTAATGACATTTAGCCTTCCTATCCATGAACATGGAATATTTTTCCATCTTTTAAGGTCCCCTTCTATTTCTTTTAGTAGAGTTATGTAGTTTTCTTTGTATAGGTCTTTTACATCTTTGGTTAAGTTTATTCCTAGGTACTTGATTTTTTTAGTTGCTATTGAAAATGGTATCTTTTTCTTGAGTGTCTCTTCAGTTTGTTCATTTCTAGCATATAGAAACATTACTGACTTATGTGCATTAATCTTGTATCCTGCTACTTTGCTAAATTTGTTTATTAGCTCTAGTAGCTGTATCGTCGATTTCTCAGGGTTTTCCAGATATAGGCACTTAGTCTTACTGGACATCTCTTGTATTGATGAATCACTTGTCTCTTGCTGCTTTCAGAATTCTCTTGATCTTTGAAATTTGACATTCTGATTAGCACTTGCTTTGGATTAGGTCTATTTGGATGTACTTGAGTACATTGTGCTTTTTGGAATTGGATATCTGTGTTTTTTCTATGTGTTGGGAAATTTAGGGCCATTATTCCCTCAAATATTCTTTCTGGCCCTTTTCCCTTTTCTCCTCCTTCTGGGACATCCATGACTTGTATATGTGTGTACTCCATGTTGACAATAAATTTCCTGAGACCCTGATCAATTTTTCCGTTCCTTTTTCTGTCTGTTCTTTTGTCTGTTCAAATTTAGATGCTTTCTCTTCTAGCTTACTGATCCTTTCTTCTGCTTCTTCAAATGTGCTCTTGTATGCCTCTATTATATTTAAAATTTTATCTATCATGCCTTTCATTCCCATAAGATCGGTTATTTTTCTTTGCAGGCTTTCAAATTATTCTTTATGCTCACCCAGTGTCTTCTTAATATCCTTTATCTCTTTAGCCATCTCATTGAATTGGTTTATGAGATTTGTTTGAACATTTTTGATTAGTTGTTCCAGATTCTGTATCTCCTCTGACATTTTGATTTACTCCTTTGGGCCGCATCTTCCTGTTTCTCACTATGACTTGAAATTTTTTGCTTATGTATGTGTATTGGATTGTCTTGAGTTTATTCTGAAAGTCAGATTCTCTTTTCTAAGATTTTGCTGTCAATTGACTTTGTACTAAAGATCTTCTTTGACATTTGGTTCATCAGTATTACCCAACAAAAGCAGGGCCAGGGGTCCACTTTGGGGGCACATAACAAGCCTGTAATTCTACTTTCCAAGGGTACACTTTTCTGGCCTGACCAGCAGATGGTGCTCTTCACCCAAAAGCCTTTTAAACATCTTTCTGGAGGTGTGCTTCCTGGACTGCCCAGAAGATGGCACTCTTAATCAACCTATTGTCCTCAGCCTTCAAAAGGTAGGCTATACTTAGCTCTTTGTTGGCTCCCTGGCATATGTCAAAACAATGCCCTAGCAGTGCCCTGCTGGGTAGGTTGAAACCACAAAACCTAGCAGTCTAAATTTGCCAGTCAAAAGCTGTTCCAGCTATTAGCTAATAACAGCTAATAACAGTTTACATACAGTTGTTCCAGCACTGGACCATGTCCTGCCCTGTTCTTGGGAAAGTGGTTTTCCACAGCCCTCTCAGTCTGCAGCCACCTGCCAAGGACCAGACAACCAGAAGCTTTTTGCCTTGAGAGTGGGGGTTGGGCACCAGGAGCCAGGACTTTGGGAGTTACACCCCCCCATTACAGTTTCTCTGACTTTTCATCCAGCACTTTCCTAGATGCTGCACAGTGCTCCCCCCTTAACTCTGGAATCCCAGAACCGCTGTTCTAGACAGTTTCTGCCAATCCCCAAGTGTTTTTCTGGGAAAGAAGTAAGCCCCACAACTCCCTAATCAGCCATATTTCCAGAAGTTCTACCATGTGGTTTTATTCCTTCATTCTATTAATGTGGTTTATTATATAAATTGATTTTTTAGGTTGAATCACTGTGGCATACCTGGGATAAATCCCCCTTTATCATGAGGTATAATTCTTTCGATGTGCTGTTGGACCCCCTCCCTGGAGCTGCAGCCACTGCAGCTGCCACAGCCACTGCAGCTGCCACAGCCACCACTTCTCCACACCCCACCCCTACCCAACCCCTGAACACCCACCCACTCCCCTAACACCCACGCCCCCACTCCAGGAGCAGGAGGTGCCATCATCATGTCTCAGACAGCTCCCTCCCAAACCCACAGCTTCCACATTCCCTTTCAGGAGAAACCTAGGAAGAGGCTGCACAGTTACAAAAGGCACCAAAGAGGAGGTGAGAAATGTCACAGCTGCCACAGCCACTGGCTGACTATCTCCCCAAGGGTGCTGCCCCCCATGGATGCTCACAGGTGCTGATAGGGGCTCTGGGCCAAGGCCACCATCATCTCTCATCTCCCTCACCTGAGCCCAGCCTTGCCTCATAGTGGCTGAACTCTCAAACTTCCATCATGGCTGCAGCTGCCAACCCTCCAGCTTATTTTTTTTTTTTTTTAATTCAGTTTTATTGAAATATATTCACAAACCATACAGTCATCCATGGTATACAATCAACTGTTCACAGTATGATTATATAGTTATGCGTTCATCACCACAATCTATTTCTGAACATTTTCCTTACATCAGAAAGAATCAGAATAAGAATAAAAAATAAAAGTGAAAAGAGAATACCCAAACCATCCCCCCATCCCACCCTATTTGTCATTTAGTTTTTACTCCCATTTTTCTACTGATTTTTTTTTCAATTTTTTAACTTTGTTTATCAAAAAATTAAAAACAAACAGGCAAACAACAACCAAAAAAACCCCACAACATTTCAAACAAAGCAATGGATTAAGGAAAACAAATAACCTAAAATAACTACTTTGCTTCCAATATGTTCCTACCATACCCCAAGAAAATTAATAAACCATGTCCAAACAGAGGAGTAAGAAAAACAAATAATCTAAAATAACTACATTGCTTCCAACATGTTCCTACCATACCCCAAGAAAATTAACAACCCCTAAGAAAACAAAGGAATAAGAGAAAAAAAAAACCTAAAATAACTCTATTGCTTCCAACATGATCTTACTATATCCAAGAAAGTTTACAAACCATAATCATTCCTGAGCATTCCCATAACATTGAGATTACCCTCCATAGTTTATCTGTTCTTATTAGATTATCATTCCCCCTCCACTAGTTGGTATCTCTAGGTCCCCTACATTCTACAGTATAAAACATTGTACATTTTTCACAGAATTCACATTAGTGGTAACATACAATATCTCTCTTTTTGTGCCTGGCTTATTTTGCTCAGCATTATGTCTTTTTTTTTTTTTTTTTTTTTTAATCTTCATTTTATTGAGATATATTCATATACCACGCAGTCATACAAAACAAATCGTACTTTCGATTGTTCACAGTACCGTTACATAGTTGTACATTCATCACCCAAATCAATCCCTGACACCTTCATTAGCACACACACAAGAATAACAAGAATAATAATTAGAGTGAAAAAGAGCAATTGAAGTAAAAAAGGACACTGGGTACCTTTGTCTGTTTGTTTCCTTCCCCTATTTTTCTACTCATCCATCCATAAACTAGACAAAGTGGAGTGTGGTCCCTATGGCTTTCCCAATCCCATTGTCACCCCTCATAAGCTACTTTTTTATACAACTGTCTTCGAGATTCATGGGTTCTGGGTTGTAGTTTGATAGTTTCAGGTATCCACCACCAGCTACCCCAATTCTTTAGAACCTAAAAAGGGTTGTCTAAAGTGTGCGTAAGAGTGCCCACCAGAGTGACCTCTCGGCTCCTTTTGGATTCTCTCTGCCACTGAAGCTTATTTCATTTCCTTTCACATCCCCCTTTTGGTCAAGAAGATGTTCTCCGTCCCACGATGCCAGGTCTACATTCCTCCCCGGGAGTCATATTCCACGTTGCCAGGGAGATTCACTCCCCTGGGTGTCTGATCCCACGTAGGGGGGAGGGCAGTGATTTCACCTTTCAAGTTGGCTTAGCTAGAGAGACAGGGCCACATCTGAGCAACAAAGAGGCATTCGGGAGGAGGCTCTTAGGCACAACCATAGGGAGGCCTAGCCTCTCCTTTGCAGCAACCGTCTTCCCAAGGGTAAAACCTGTGGTAGAGGGCTCAACCCATCAAACCACCAGTCCCCTATGTCTGTGGTCATGTTAGCAACCATGGAGGTGGGGTACAGCTTTTTTCATTTGGTCATTTGGCTTGGCCATATTTTCTTGGATCTTCATATGCATTGTGATTTTCTATTGATTTCTTAGCATTTATTTATCTTGATAATGTTATTTTGGGAGATTCAAGTCCATTTGGACATCTGTATAATGTTTGGCAGAGCCACAATTTTCCAGAGTGCACTTTCCCTGTCTTCTCAGAAGGTGGTGGTTTTGGGCCTCTTCTTCCCCTCAAGCCCGCTTTTCTCTGACTGTGGCTGAACACTGGGAAGAGTCCAAACCAGGTGGAAATCCAATCAGCACAGCAGTTCTCCATGACTACTGGAAACTGCCAGCACTGGAGGTGGAGGATGGTTGCTGTGCAATTCAGTGGGGAATCCTCTTAAGGGCACAATGTGTTTGGTAATTCCCAGGTCTCTGAGTGGATCAACCTCGGGCTGTGGGCCTGCAAGCCTCACCCTCCCCAGCCTCAGCCACCTCATAAGTGTGCTTTTAATCAGCCCACAAGATCCCTTTCCATGCATCCATGGGCCTTTGGGGAGGGGGAGGAGCTCCTGGTGCATCCATGTGGCACTCTCCCTCATCCCCATCTCTCTGTTCATGCATGCTGTGGGCCTCTGTGGAAAAGGGATATAGGCAGCAGAACACAGACTGTCTCTCTCTCTGCTAATTGTCAGATAGGCTCTGCTCAGCTCTGTATCCCTTCTCCTCCCCCAAACCAGACCCCTATAGCAGCCCACCTCAGGGCTAAGGGGTAGGAACTGCACACTGCAATAAAGTCTCTGTATGTGCCCAACATGTCTGCTGGTTCCCAAGTTCCCTTGCAGGAGCTCCCAGATGCAACACTGAGAAGGGTTGTCTCCCCAGCTAGTTGCTAAGATGGGAGTGTGGGAGTGCAGAGCTCATAACTCTCCCACTCTGGCCTGCACATAGCTGCCAGCCCTGTCAGGGGTCACCATTGAATAAACTCAGCCCATCCTTTCATCTGTAATTTCTCCACTTTTTCATCCAGGTCCCCCATATGTATTGTAGAGATTGCTCTGGCTGCTAATACCATGGAACTGCTTCATTTTCTGCCATTTCTCTAGTTATTCCATGGGGGAGAATTTGCTCTGCTTCTCCTATTCTGCCATCTTCGCAGAAGTCTTTATTCCTATTTTTTGAAGTGTTTTTATCAAGAAAAGAGGTGGATTTTGTCAAATGCCTTTTCCGTGACAACTGAGATGATCATATCTTCTTTTCCCATTTCGTTAATGTGTTGTATTACATTAATTTATTTTGTTACGTTAAGTTATCCTAGCATACCTAGAATAAGACCCACTTGATCATGGGGTATAATTCTTTTAATGTGCTGTTGCATTTGATTTGTAAATATTTTTTTAAGGATTTTTGCATCTACATTCATAAGAGAAATTGGTCTGTAATTTTCCTTTCTTGTAGTGTCTTTTTTCTGGCTTTGGTATTAGGGTGATGATGGCCTCGTAGTCAGATAGTGTTCCATCCTCTTCAAATTTTTGGAACAGTTTGAGGAACATTGATAGTAATTCTTGGAATGATTGGTAGAATTCACCTTGTAGTATCTGGTCCTGGGCTTTTCTTTGTTGGGAAGGTTTTGTTGACTGACTCAATCTCTTTGCTTGTAAATTGAGATTGTCTATTTCTTCTAGAGTCAGTGCAGGTTTTTCAAGTATTTCTGTAAATTTGTCCATTTCACCTAGGTTGTGTAATTTGTTGGTATACAGTTTTTACATAGTACCTCTTATGATTTGTTTTATTTGAGTGAGATCAGAAGTTATGTCCCCCCTCTTATTTCTGATTTTATTTATTTGCATATTTTCTCTCTTTATCTTTGTCAGTCTAGTGAAGTGTTTGTCCATTTTATTGATCTTTTCAAAGAGCCAACTTTTGGTTTTGTTAATGATCTCCATTGATTTTATATTCTCTATTTCATTTATTTCTGCACTAATCTCTGTTATTTCTTTCCTTCTGCATGCTTTCGTTTTAGTTTTCTGTTCTTTCTCTCATTCCTCCAGGTGTGCAGTTAGGTCTTTGATTTTAGCTATTTCTTCTTTTATAATGCAAGCATTTAAGGTTATAACATTCCCTTTTCACCACTGTGTCCCATAAATTTTGATATGTTGTGTTCTCATTTTCATTCATTTCAACATTTTTACTGACTTCTCTTGAAATTTTTTCTTTGACCTGCTGATTGTTTAAGAGTGTTAATTTCCATATTTTGTGGACTTTCCAGTTTTCCTCCTGTTATTGAATTCCAGCTTCATTCTATTATGACCAGAGAAGATGCTTTGTATAATTTCAATCTTTTTAAAATTTATGATCCTTATTTCATGCCCTCACATATGGTGTATCCTGGAGTATGATCCATGTGCACTTGAGAAGAATGTGTTTGGCTGTTCTGGGGTGAAGTATTCCATATCTGTCTATTAGGTCTAGTTCATTTATATCATTCTTCAAGTTCCCCATTTCTTTATTGATCTTCTGTCTAGTTGTTCTGTCTATTCAACTGAAAGTGGTCTCCAACTGTAATTGTAGAGGTGTTATTTCACCCTTTTTATGTCCATGTTTGCCACATATATTTTTGGCACAGTGCACAGTCACATAAATGTTTATGATTGCTATTTCTTCTTGGTGTATTGACCCTTTTATAAATATATAGTGTCTTTCTTTTCCCATGTAACAGTTTTTGACTTAAAGTTTATTTTGCCCTTTATTAGTATACCTACCCCAACTCTCTTTTGTTTACTATTTGCATAGTATATTTTTCTATCCTTTCACATTCAATCTATTTGTATCTTTGGATCTAAGGTGAGTTGTAAAGAACAGATAGTTGGATCATGCTTTTTTATCCATTCAGCCAATCTATGTCTTTTGATTGGAGAGTGTAATCCATTTAAGTTCAGTCTAATTTCTGACAAGGCAGAATTTATTTCTGCCAGGCTGTACCTTCATTCTTATATGTAATATGTTTTTCCTTTACTAGAGAATTTGTGGGTTTACAGAGCTATCATGCATAAAATACATGATTCCTATATACCAACCTATTATTAACACCTTGCATTGGTGTGGCATTTTTTTTTTTAATTGTTGAAAGCACATTTCTATAATTGTATTATTAACTCTAGTCCATGGTTTAATTTAGGGCTCACAGTTTGTGTAGGGCAGTTCAATAGATTTTTTTTCAATTTTTAGTCCGTTGCCATATATAGAAACTAACATATCCCCTCTTAACTACATTCAGATATATATTTTGGTGCACTTAATTACATTCGAAATGGTGTCCTACCATCAGCACCATTCATTACCAAAACATTTCCATTGTGCCAAATAGGAACTCTTTACATTTTAAGTCTTAACTTCCCATTCCTTATTCCCACCCAGAAACCTGGCAGCCTATATTCTAGGTTCTGACTCCATGAGTTGACTCATTCTGTTTCATATCAATGAGATCATATAATATTTGTCCTTTTGTGCTTGGCTTATTTCACTCAATGTGACATCTTCAAAGTTCATGCATGTTGTCACATGTATTAGAATTTCATTCCTTTTTTGGTTGAATAATGTCCCATTGTATGTTTATACCACATATGGTGATCCATTTATCATTTGATGGACATGTACATTGCTTCTATCTTTTGGGAATTGTGAATGATACCACTATGAATTTCAATGTTCAAATATATGTTCAAGTCCCTGCTTTCAACTCTTTTGGGTATATATCTTGAAATAGGCTTTCCAGGTCATATGGTAGTTCCATACTTAGCTTTCCAAGGAGCTGCCAAACTGTCTTCCACAGCGGCTGCATCATTTTACATTGCTACCAGCAATGAAAGAGTGTTCCTATTTCTCCACATCCTAACACTTGTTATTTTCTCTTTTTTTAAATAACAACCATTATTTTTAATGAAAGTGAATATTTAGATAGGGAAAAAGCATGATAATTTACAGTCATAAAAAGCTGATAAATATAAACATCAAAAATCAAGAGTAATCTAATATTTTTATTAATCATCTGCCTGACACACCTCTATACTTTTTCCCCTACATTCTTTGGCTGGTTCTTTGTATGATAGAGTTAGTAACATCATATCCATAGAGAGACCAGAAAGAAAATTAAATATTTCCTCTAGCATGGTTGATTGAAATTTGTTGTCTATTACTGACAGCTTACAAAATTTTTTTCAGCTTACTAGTAAAATCATATAAATACAATATAAATTTTAGTACTGTTGTAAATTTTAGGAAAATCTCATGCTTCCTCCATGAGTTGTAAGATCAGGGCATTTCAAGTTTCCTTGTATAGTGACTGATCTTAAATGCCCTTTGAATTAATGGCAGTAACCACTTTGTCACAGATGTCCTATCACGAGTTTTATCTTCATTATGTGTTTCATGTTATCTTCAACAGAAATGTAAATGTTTTAACAATTTCTCCTCCCCTTCATTAACTGGATTATCAGTCATCACTCCTATTTAAAATGTCTCTGTCTCCTAATGAATTACTAGCTTTTTGTACAATCTGAAAATATTTTGTAACAATTTGCCTGATTTCAGAATAATTTCCATAGATTTAATTGTTCACCTTTATCACTTTTGTTTTTATTCCATTATTTTTTAATCTATATTTTCCCTTAGTTTTAAAAATATATTTAAAGATGACCAAAAACATACCTTTTACACATTACCAAGACAAGTCAGTAATTTACCACTTTTTATTATAATTTTTCAAAAACATTTTCACAAATTGCATTTAATATAGTATATTCCCAGCTCAACTTCCATAGTGTCATCTTAAAAAAGGCTAAGGCTGCCCCATAGCTGCCTGATATGAAGGGAGTAGTATGAAGAAGAAAAACTAGGAAATGAAAACAGAGGTTTTCTTAACTGATTGTAGTTTAAACTCTTTACAATTTCAAAGTTTACAAAAACAACAGACCAAGTGAACATGTAGTTAGGACTCCTTCCAGGGCCTTGGAAAAGAACCATGCAAGTGAGGGGCTCTGTAGCATCAGCTTTATTAGTTTCACACAGTAAGTCCACCTTTGTGTCCCCTACTATAGAGACTACCTGTTTTAAAATCTCCAGAGACAGGAAACCCTCCTTTCTTCTGCTGGTGTGGGGGTAGGGGACAGTCTCCCAGTGAAATGGAGTTGGGAAGGGGACTTAGGGTTCTAACTTATTTATAAACAGCTTTCAATCAGTCCTCCTTATCTTAGCACTCAGCTTCACCCCCATTTACAGAAGACCCTAGTGCCACCAAACCCTTTTGCTTTGATATCATCTTAACAACTAAAATAGCTTACATAAACTGTGTTCCTATATACCATCATCCTCCCACCTTTATATAGGCTCATGTCACAAAATACATATTTGTATATTATGAGTTCCAAACCATTTCAATCTCATTACATTTTATGCATTTGCCTTTTAGATACTGTAGGAAGTAAAAAGTGGAGTTACAAATTAAAAATACAACAGTACTGGTATTTATTTATGTCATTATCTTTATTGGAAATCTTTGTTTCTTCATGTGACTTCAGTCAATTTTCTAGTGTCCTTTCCTTTCAACCTGCAGAACAACCTTTAACATTTCTTGTAGGGTTGATCTAGTGATGATGAAGATCCTCAACTTTTGTTTATCTGGGAATGTCTTAATTCCTCCCTCATTTTTGAAAGACAATTCTTCTCAATACAGAATTCTTGATTGGTAATTTTTTGCTTTCAGCAATTTAAATATGTCTTCCCCCTGCCTTCTTCCCTACATAGTTTCTGATGAGAAATCAGGACTTAACCTCATTGAGGCTCCCTTGTATGTGACATGTTGCATCTCTCTTGTGGCTTTTGGAATTCTGTATCTTTGGTATTTGATAGTCTTATTATAATATGGTGCATTGTGGGCCTATTTAGGTTTATTCTGTTTGGTGTTCTTTGAGCATTTTGGATGTGTATATGCATATCTTTCATTAAATTTGGGAAGTTTTCAGCTATTATTTGAATATTCTCCCTGCCCCTTCCTCTCTTTCTCCTCTTTCTGGAACTCCCACAATGGTATTGGTATGCTTGATGGTGTCCCACATGTTCCTCAGGCTCTGCTAACTTTTCTTAATTCTTTCCTCTTTCTTCACCTCAGGCTGGATGATTTCAATTGTGTTATCTTTAAGTTCAATGATTCTTTCTTCTGCCATTCCAATCTTCTGCTGAACCCCTTTAGGGAAATTTCTGTTTCTGTTACTGTGGTCTTTAGCTCTGTTTGATTCCTTTTCATAATTTCAATCTCTTTACTGATATTCTCTTTCTTTGCCTTCAGTTATTGTTTTCCTGATTTCCTTTAGTTCTTTGTCCATGTTTTCCTTTAGCTCTTTGAGCATACTTAGAACCATTTTAAAAAAGTTTTTTCTCATGTGTCCCAGATCTGGTCCTCCTCATTGATGATTTCTAATGTTTAATTTTCTTCTTTGCCTGGGCCATCACTTCCTCTTTCTATGTATCTTTTGTAATCTTTTGTTGAAACCCAGACATTTTCATATTTAATGTGTTATCACTGTAATTTAGACTCTGAGGCATCTGTTCCTTATGCTTGTATCCAGCTAGTGCTATGACAGAGATTTCCTTGAATGTCAGGAGCAGCTCATGGTCCCAAGTCTGGCCCTGAGGTGACTGGAGCACTGGCCACAGGGGTCCTTAGCTGGAATTTGGTCCTCTGGGATCACTTCTAGATTCAGCCAGTCTCAACAGCTATTTTTTGGGGTGTGAAATGATATCTCACTGTGGTTTTGATTTGCATTTCCCTGATGGATCATGATGTTGAGCATCTTTTCATGTGCTTTCTAGCCATTTGTATATCTTTTAGGCAGAGATGTTTATTCTAGTCTTTTGCTCATTTTTAAATTGGATTACTTGCCTTTTTGTTATTAAGTTGAAGGGTTTCTTTATATATTCCAAATATTAACCACATATTCTGAATATGTGGTTTCCAAATATTTTTTCCCATTTTTTAGGATGTTGTTATACATTTGTAATAAAATCCTTTGATGTACAAAAGTTTTTATTTTTGATGAGGTCTCATTTATCTATTTTTTTCTTTTCTTACTTGTGCTTTGAGTATAAAATCTAAAAAACATTGCCTAATACAATGTCCTGAAGATACTTCCTCACATTTTCTTCTAAGAGTTTTGCTTATTTGTTGGTTTTGTTTTGTTTGTGAAGTTAAATTGACCCTGGAGAAAAAAAAATTCATTCTACAGAAAGCAATGCCATTTGTTCTCCCTCTATTCATCTCTTCTTTTCTTATTATTCTTTTACCCATCAATATATCCTGCATACTTTTCTTCCAAAAAATTGAAGACTCCAAATGTAAAATTTTGAAGTTTTCTCTTTCCTGACACTTTTTGAACTAACACAATGCTAACTGGTGGCTCTGAAGAATATCCCCTACCTTCTTTGCCCCTTCCCCACCATAGTCTTAACTCAGCATTTGTATATTTTTACAACATATTTTCAGTTTGAAAGATAATACTGATACCTTGTTTTATATGGACATGTGTATACCAGGACCCTAGTGAGGGGCTGACTTCACAAGGATACTTTTTTTAAATCATATTTTTATTGTGGAATATAACATGCATCCATAGAAGTGATAACTTTTCAAGTGCAATTTAACAAATAGTTAGAGAGCAAATTTAAAGGATATTATGGGTTATGGTTCCACACTTTCAGTTATTTCCTTATTGTGAAATATAGCATATATGCAAAAAGGTAATAACTTTCAAAGTACGATTTAACAAGTAACTATAGAGCAAATTTCAAAGACTGCAATGGGCTTGAGTTCTACCATTTCAATTCTTTCCTCCTAGCTATTCTAGTACTCTAGCAACTAAGGAAAAGAAAATTATATAGAGATTCAGCATACAAAATCCTTTGTTAAATTCCATCTTGTCTGTTGCTACCCCTTCCTCTAGTTTAATCACTTTCCCAAATTTCAGGGATGTCTAGGCCGTGGCCACCTTAACTTGTTCAAGTTGAAAGGAGGTTTTGACATTATGGGAAAAAAAGACACATTTGGTGGATGTTTTTGAAGAGGCTATTGCCTCTGAGTTTTGAGACTTAACTGGCATAGGAGTTCTCTGGATGATTTAAGTTTGTGAAGAATAATCTTAGTGAGTGAAACTTTCATAGAGTCTCAGATAGGGATCTGAGTATTCTTTAGGGTTTGGGGGACTATTATTGACTTGGGCTTCTCATACTGTAGCCATTTCACATGTCTTCTAGGAGTTTGTTAGTTCTAGTTCTTATATTAATGTCTTTGATAAATTTCAGGTTGATTTTTGTATGTTGTGTGAGGTAGAGTTCCTCCTATTTTTCTGCAAATGGAGTTAAAGTTTTCACAGCACCATTTGTTGTAGAGCCTATTCTTTTCCAGCTGAGTGGCATTTGCCACCTTGTCAAAAGTCAGTTGGCCGGCACACTTATTCATTGTTGGTGGGAATGTAGAATGGTGCAACCACTCTGGAAGACAGTGTGGAGGTTCCTCAAGAAGCTAAATACAGATTTGCCATATGACCCAGCTATTCCATTGCTAGGTATATACTCAGAGGAAATGAAACTTAAGATGCAAACAGACATTTGTAAACCAATGTTTATTGCAGCATTATTCACAATTGCCAAGAGATGGAAACAGCCCAAATGTCCATCAAAGGACGAGTGGATAAACAAACTGTGGTATATACACATGATGGAATATTATGCAGCTGTAAGACAGAACAAAGACATGGATCATGTAATAATGTGGATGAACCTTGAGGACAATATGTTGAGTGAAGTTAGTCAGAAACAAAAGGACAGATTCTGTATGGTCTCGCTAATATGAACAGACATTAATGAACAAACTTTGGGAGTTAAAAGCTGACAACACAGGCGACCAGGAGATAGAAAGAGGGCAGAGACCAGCCATTTGATGCTGAAGGACTACAGAATGTTTAAGATTGATTGCATAGATCCAGAAATAGATAGCATAATACTGTGTGATGGTAGCACAGTATTGTAAGTACACTGAACAAAGATGTCTGTGAGTAAAGCTGAAAGAGGTGGGATAGGAGAACGTATGACACCAGAGGTAAAGATAGATGATACAAAGAAGGGGCAAGATGGCAGACTGGTGAGCTGTATGTTTTAGTTACTCCTCCAGGAAAGTAGGTAGAAAGCCAGGAACTGCGTGGACTGGACACCACAGAGCAATCTGACTTTGGGCATACTTCATACAACACTCATGAAAACGTGGAACTGCTGAGATCAGCGAAATCTGTAAGTTTTTGCGGCCAGGGGACCTGCGCCCCTCCCTGCCAGGCTCAGTCCCATGGGAGGACGGGCTGTGAGCTCCGGGAAGGAGAAGGGAGAACTGCAGTGGCAGCCCTTATCGGAAACCCATTCTGCTGATCCAAACTCCAACCATAGATAGACGGAGACCAGACACCAGAGAATCTGAGAGCAGCCAGCCCAGCAGAGAGGAGACAGGCATAGAAAAAAAACAACACGAAAAACTCCAAAATAAAAGCGGAGGATTTTTGGAGTTCTGGTGAACATAGAAGGGGGAAGGGCAGAGCCCAGGCCCAAGCTCAGGCCCTGAGGCGCATATGCAAATCCTGAAGAAAAGCTGATCTCTCTGCCCTGTGGACCTTTCCTTAATGGCCCTGGTTGCATTGTCTCTTAGCATTTCAATAACCCATTGGATCTCTGAGGAGGGCCTTTTTTTTTTTTTTTTTTTTTAATCCTTTTTTCTTTTTCTAAAACAATTACTCTAAGAAGCCCAATACAAAAAGCTTCAAAGACCTGCAATTTCGGCAGGTCGAGTCAAGAGCAGAACTAGGAGAGCTCTGAGACAAAACGCAATAATCCAGTGGCTGAGAAAATTCACTAAACACCACAACTTCTCAAGAAAAGGGGGGGTGTCCGCTCACAGCCATCATCCTGGTGGACAGGAAACACTCCTGCCCATCGCCAGCCCCATAGCCCAGAACTGCCCCAGACAACCCAGTGTGACGGAAGTGCTTCAAATAACAGGCACACACCACAAAACTGGGCGTGGACATTAGCCTTCCCTGCAACCTCAGCTGATTGTCCCAGAATTGGGAAGGTAGAGCAGTGTGAATTAACAAAGCCCCATTCAGCCATCATTTCAGCAGACTGGGAGCCTCCCTACACAGCCCAGCAGCCCAGAACTGCCCTGGGGGGATGGCACTCACCTGTGACATAGCACAGTCATCCCTCAACAGAGGACCAGGGGGTGCACGGCCTGGAAGAGGGGCCCACTTGCAAGTCTCAGGAGCCATACGCCAATACCAAGGACTTGTGGGTCAGTGGCAGAGACAAACTGTGGCAGGACTGAACTGAAGGATTAGACTATTGCAGCAGCCTTAAAACTCTAGGATCACCAGGGAGATTTGATTGTTAGAGCCACCCCCCATCCCTGACTGCCCAGAAACACGCCCCATATACAGGGCAGGCAACACCAACTACACATGCAAGCTTGGTACACCAATTGGACCCCACAAGACTCACTCCCCCACTCACCAAAAAGGCTAAGCAGGGGAGAACTGGCTTGTGGAGAACAGGTGGCTCGTGGACGCCACCTGCTGGTTAGTTAGAGAAAGTGTACTCCACGAAGCTGTAGATCTGATAAATCAGAGATAAGGATTCAATTGGTCGACAAATCCTAAAAGAACCCTATCAAGTTCAGCAAATGCCACGAGGCCAAAAACAACAGAAAATTATAAAGCATATGAAAAAACCAGACGATATGGATAACCCAAGCCCAAGCACCCAAATCAAAAGACCAGAAGAGACACAGCACCTAGAGCAGCTACTCAAAGAACTAAAGATGAACAATGAGACCATAGTACGGGATATAAAGGAAATCAAGAAGACTCTAGAAGAGCATAAAGAAGACATTGCAAGACTAAATAAAAAAATGGATGATCTTATGGAAATTAAAGAAACTGTTGACCAAATTAAAAAGATTCTGGACACTCATAGTACAAGACTAGAGGAAGTTGAACAACGAATCAGTGACCTGGAAGATGACAGAATGGAAAATGAAAGCATAAAAGAAAGAATGGGGAAAAAAATTGAAAAAATCGAAATGGACCTCAGGGATATGATAGATAATATGAAACGTCCGAATATAAGACTCATTGGTGTCCCAGAAGGGGAAGAAAAGGGTAAAGGTCTAGGAAGAGTATTCAAAGAAATTGTTGGGGAAAACTTCCCAAATCTTCTAAAAAACATAAATACACAAATCATAAATGCTCAGCGTACTCCAAATAGAATAAATCCAAATAAACCCACTCCGAGACATATACTGATCACACTGTCAAACACAGAAGAGAAGGAGCAAGTTCTGAAAGCAGCAAGAGAAAAGCAATTCACCACATACAAAGGAAACAGCATAAGACTAAGTAGTGACTACTCAGCAGCCACCATGGAGGCGAGAAGGCAGTGGCACGATATATTTAAAATTCTGAGTGAGAAAAATTTCCAGCCAAGAATACTTTATCCAGCAAAGCTCTCCTTCAAATTTGAGGGAGAGCTTAAATTTTTCACAGACAAACAAATGCTGAGAGAATTTGCTAACAAGAGACCTGCCCTACTGGAGATACTAAAGGGAGCCCTACAGACAGAGAAACAAAGAAAGGACAGAGAGACTTGGAGAAAGGTTCAGTACTAAAGAGATTCGGTATGGGTACAATAAAGGATATTAATAGACAGAGGGGAAAAATATGACAAACATAAACCAAAGGATAAGATGGCTGATTCAAGAAATGCCTTCACGGTTATAACGTTGAATGTAAATGGATTAAACTCCCCAATTAAAACATATAGATTCGCAGAATGGATCAAAAAAAATGAACCATCAATATGTTGCATACAAGAGACTCATCTTAGACACAGGGACACAAAGAAACTGAAAGTGAAAGGATGGAAAAAAATATTTCATGCAAGCTACAGCCAAAAGAAAGCAGGTGTAGCAATATTAATCTCAGATAAAATAGACTTCAAATGCAGGGATGTTTTGAGAGACAAAGAAGGCCACTACATACTAATAAAAGGGGCAATTCAGCAAGAAGAAATAACAATCATAAATGTCTATGCACCCAACCAAGGTGCCACAAAATACATGAGAGAAACACTGGCAAAACTAAAGGAAGCAATTGATGTTTCCACAATAATTGTGGGAGACTTCAACACATCACTCTCTCCTATAGATAGATCAACCAGACAGAAGACCAATAAGGAAATTGAAAACCTAAACAATCTGATAAATGAATTAGATTTAACAGACATATACAGGACATTACATCCCAAATCACCAGGATACACATACTTTTCTAGTGCTCATGGAACTTTCTCCAGAATAGATCATATGCTGGGACATAAAACAAGCCTCAATAAATTTAAAAAGATTGAAATTATTCAAAGCACATTCTCTGACCACAATGGAATACAATTAGAAGTCAATAACCATCAGAGACTTAGAAAATTCACAAATACCTGGAGGTTAAACAACACACTCCTAAACAATCAGTGGGTTAAAGAAGAAATAGCAAGAGAAATTGCTAAATATATAGAGACGAATGAAAATGAGAACACAACATACCAAAACCTAGGGGATGCAGCAAAAGCAGTGCTAAGGGGGAAATTTATAGCACTAAACGCATATATTAAAAAGGAAGAAAGAGCCAAAATCAAAGAACTAATGGATCAACTGAAGAAGCTAGAAAATGAACAGCAAACCAATCCTAAACCAAGTAGAAGAAAAGAAATAACAAGGATTAAAGCAGAAATAAATGACATAGAGAACAAAAAAACAATAGAGAGGAGAAATATCACCAAAAGTTGGTTCTTTGAGAAGATCAACAAGATTGACAAGCCCCTAGCTAGACTGACAAAATCAAAAAGAGAGAAGACCCATATAAACAAAATAATGAATGAAAAAGGTGACATAACTGCAGATCCTGAAGAAATTAAAAAAATTATAAGAGGATACTATGAACAACTGTATGGCAACAAACTGGATAATGTAGAGGAAATGGACAATTTCCTGGAAACATATGAACAACCTAGACTGACCAGAGAAGAAATAGAAGACCTCAACCAACCCATCACAAGCAAAGAGATCCAATCAGTCATCAAAACTCTTCCCACAAATAAATGCCCAGGGCCAGATGGCTTCACAGGGGAATTCTACCAAACTTTCCAGAAAGAACTGACACCAATCTTACTCAAACTCTTTCAAAACATTGAAGAAAATGGAACACTACCTAACTCATTCTATGAAGCTAACATCAATCTAATACCAAAACCAGGCAAAGATGCTACAAAAAAAGGAAAACTACCGGCCAATCTCCCTAATGAATATAGATGCAAAAATCCTCAACAAAATACTTGCAAATCGAATCCAAAGACACATTAAAAAAATCATACACCATGACCAAGTGGGGTTTATTCCAGGCATGCAAGGATGGTTCAACATAAGAAAATCAATCAATGTATTACAACACATTAACAAGTCAAAAGGGAAAAATCAATTGATCATCTCAATAGATGCTGAAAAAGCATTTGACAAAATCCAACATCCCTTTTTGATAAAAACACTTCAAAAGGTAGGAATTGAAGGAAACTTCCTCAACATGATAAAGAGCATATATGAAAAACCCACAGCCAGCATAGTACTCAATGGTGAGAGACTGAAAGCCTTCCCTCTAAGATCAGGAACAAGACAAGGATGCCCGCTGTCACCACTGTTATTCAACATTGTGCTAGAAGTGCTAGCCAGGGCAATCCGGCAAGACAAAGAAATAAAAGGCATCCAAATTGGAAAAGAAGAAGTAAAACTGTCATTGTTTGCAGATGATATGATCTTATATCTAGAAAACCCTGAGAAATCGACGATACAGCTACTAGAGCTAATAAACAAATTTAGCAAAATAGCGGGATACAAGGTTAATGCACATAAGTCAGTAATGTTTCTATATGCTAGAAATGAACAAACTGAAGAGACACTCAAGAAAAAGATACCATTTTCAATAGCAACTAAAAAAATCAAGTACCTAGGAATAAACTTAACCAAAGATGTAAAAGACCTATACAAAGAATACTACATAACTCTACTAAAAGAAATAGAAGGAGACCTTAAAAGATGGAAAAATATTCCATGTTTATGGATAGGAAGACTAAATGTCATTAAGATGTCAATTCTACCCAAACTCATCTACAGAGTCAATGCAATCCCAATCAAAATTCCAACAACCTACTTTGCAGACTTGGAAAAGCTATTTATCAAATTTATTTGGAAAGGGAAGATGCCTCGAATTGCTAAAGACACTCTAAAAAAGAAAAACGAAGTGGGAGGACTTACACTCCCTGACTTTGAAGCTTATTATAAAGCCACAGTTGCCAAAACAGCATGGTACTGGCACAAAGATAGACATATAGATCAATGGAATCGAATTGAGAATTCGGAGATAGACCCTCAGATCTATGGCCGACTGATCTTTGATAAGGCCCCCAAAGTCACTGAACTGAGTCATAATGGTCTTTTCAACAAATGGGGCTGGGAGAGTTGGATATCCATATCCAAAAGAATGAAAGAGGACCCCTACCTCACCCCCTACACAAAAATTAACTCAAAATGGACCAAAGATCTCAATATAAAAGAAAGTACCATAAAACTCCTAGAAGATCATGTAGGAAAACATCTTCAAGACCTTGTATTAGGCGGCCACTTCCTAGACTTTACACCCAAAGCACAAGCAACAAAAGAGAAAATAGATAAATGGGAACTCCTGAAGCTTAGAAGTTTCTGCACCTCAAAGGAATTTCTCAAAAAGGTAAAGAGGCAGCCAACTCAATGGGAAAAAATTTTTGGAAACCATGTATCTGACAAAAGACTGATATCTTGCATATATAAAGAAATCCTACAACTCAATGACAATAGTACAGTCGGCCCAATTATAAAATGGGCAAAAGATATGAAAAGACAGTTCTGTGAAGAGGAAATACAAATGGCCAAGAAACATATGAAAAAATGTTCAGCTTCACTAGCTATTAGAGAGATGCAAATTAAGACCACAATGAGATACCATCTAACACCGGTTAGAATGGCTGCCATTAAACAAACAGGAAACTACAAATGCTGGAGGGGATGTGGAGAAATTGGAACTCTTATTCATTGTTGGTGGGACTGTATAATGGTTCAGCCACTCTGGAAGTCAGTCTGGCAGTTCCTTAGAAAACTAGATATAGAGTTACCATTCGATCCAGCGATTGCACTTCTCGGTATATACCCGGAAGATCGGAAAGCAGTGACATGAACAGATATCTGCACGCCAATGTTCATAGCAGCATTATTCACAATTGCCAAGAGATGGAAACAACCCAAATGTCCTTCAACAGATGAGTGGATAAATAAAATGTGGTATATACACACGATGGAATACTACGCGGCAGTAAGAAGGAACGATCTCGTGAAACATATGACAACATGGATGAACCTTGAAGACATAATGCTGAGCGAAATAAGCCAGGCACAAAAAGAGAAATATTATATGCTACCACTAATGTGAACTTTGAAAAATGTAAAACAAATGGTTTATAATGTAGACTGTAGGGGAACTAGCAATAGAGAGCAATTAAGGAAGGGGGAACAATAATCCAAGAAGAACAGATAAGCTATTTAACGTTCTGGGGATGCCCAGGAATGACTATGGTCTGTTAATTTCTGATGGATATAGTAGGAGCAAGTTCACAGAAATGTTGCTATATTAGGTAACTTTCTTGGGGTAAAGTATGAACATGTTGGAAGTTAAGCAGTTATGTTAGGTTAGTTGTCTTTTTCTTACTCCCTTGTTATGGTCTCTTTGAAATGTTCTTTTATTGTATGTTTGTTTTCTTTTTGACTTTTTTTTCATGCAGTTGATTTAAAAAAGAAGGGAAAGTTAAAAAAAAAAAAAACAAGGAAAAAAAAAAGAGGTAGTGCCCCCTTGAGGAGCCTGTGGAGAATGCAGGGGTATTCGCCTACCCCACCTCCATGGTTGCTAACATGACCACAGACATAGGGGACTGGTGGTTTGATGGGTTGAGCCCTCTACCACAGGTTTTACCCTTGGGAAGACGGTTGCTGCAAAGTAGAGGCTAGGCCTCCCTATGGTTGTGCCTAAGAGCCTCCTCCCAAATGCCTCTTTGTTGCTCAGATGTGGCCCTGTCTCTCTAGCTAAGCCAACTTGAAAGGTGAAATCACTGCCCTCCCCCCTACGTGGGATCAGACACCCAGGGGAGTGAATCTCCCTGGCAACGTGGAATACGACTCCCGGGGATAAATGTAGACCTGGCATCGTGGGATGGAGAACATCTTCTTGACCAAAAGGGGGATGTGAAAGGAAATGAAATAAGCTTCAGTGGCAGAGAGATTCCAAAAGGAGCCGAGAGGTCACTCTGGTGGGCACTCTTACGCACACTTTAGACAACCCTTTTTAGGCTCTAAAGAATTGGGGTAGCTGGTGGTGGATACCTGGAACTATCAAACTACAACCCAGAACCCATGAATCTCGAAGACAGTTGTATAAAAATGTAGCTTATGAGGGGTGACAATGGGATTGGGAAAGCCATAAGGACCACACTCCACTTTGTCTAGTTTATGGATGGATGAGTAGAAAAATAGGGGAAGGAAACAAACAGACAAAGGTACCCAGTGTTCTTTTTTACTTCAATTGCTCTTTTTCACTCTAATTATTATTCTTGTTATTTTTGTGTGTGTGCTAATGAAGGTGCCAGGGATTGATTTGGGTGATGAATGTACCACTATGTAATGGTACTGTAAACAATCGAAAGTACGATTTGTTTTGTATGACTGCTTGGTATGTGAATATATCTCAATAAAATGAAGATTAAAAAAAAAAGATAGATGATAAAGACTGGGACTGTATAACGTGGCAAAAACTGGAGTGGCAAATGACTGTTACTAAATATACAAATATAAAAATGTTTTTTCATGTGGGAAAGCAAATGAATGTCAACCATGTAGAGAGTTGAAAAAGGGATGATATTCAGGAAAAAACATAATCAAAGCAAACTGGAGTCTATGGTCAACAGTAACATTGTAATATACCTCCGTTAAATGTAACAAAGACAATATGTCAATGCTAAATGTATATGAGAGGGGGATATAGGGGAGGAATATGGGATTCTTGGTAGTGGTGTTATTTGCTGTCCTTAGTAGTATATTGTATCGTATGACGTTATTTTTCTTTTTATCATTTTTTTTATTGCTAAAAAAAAATTTTTTTTCTTGTAGTAATCAGTGTGTTCAAGTGCTGATTGTGGTGATAAATGTACAACTTTATGGTGATACCATGAACAACTGATTGTACACTGTGGATAAATGTATGGTATGTGAATATAACTCTATAAAATTGTAGGAAAATATATATATAGGGGTAAAAGTGTTGGAGAAAACATGGTGAGAGGGATGTACCTATCTACCTGTTGAGGAACAGGTAGAATGGTGTAGCTTTTCTGAAGGTCAGTGTGGTTGTTCCACAAAAAGTTAAGTATGTGGGGAACAAAAGGTCCTGCAACCTCATTATGGGGTATGTCATTTGAAGATCTGAGAGCAGAGAAATGAATGAACATTTGCAAACTGGTGTTCATGGAGGCAGTAATCATGATTTGCAAAGGGTGCAGATGACCTAAGGGTACATTGACTGAAGAATAGAATGGTGTACTGTGGTGTACGCATACAGTGGAACATTGAGCAACTACGAGAAGGAGTGAAGCTGTGAGACACACAACGAGTTGAATGGATCCTGTACACAGTATTTGAGTGAAGTACACCAGAAATAAAGGCAAGCACTTTAATGCCTCACCAGTATGGACTAACTACAATGTGTAAACTCAGAATTGAATCTTAGAACATAGCCTAATGTGGACACAATAATTGTAATATTCCCTAGATTGTAAGCTCTTACAGCAGTTAACTCTATCCCTGAATTGTAATGCCTATCTCTAAACTTTGAGATGCTGATCCCCTAGTATATAACCTGACTGGTCTCTGGAACAATGCATATCTCTGAGACACCTGAAACTCAGAGCTAGAGCTCGGCAGATATGAATGTCAGTATTCGTGCATACAGCCACTGTTAAAAAAAAAAAAAAGCTGAAAAAGAGCCCAGACTTCAATTAGTGATATGAATGAAGCAGGTCTGGTTAAGACCAGGGCAGGCCAGGCCAAAGGGTAAAGGTTGAAACTGATTGTGTTTTAAAACTTCAACTTCCATATGAGACCAAGGAAAGAGATATCTATTTGGTACAGGATCTAAATTTTCTAAACGGTACAACTCTACAGTCGATTTGTCCAAACACCACAAGTGCATTGAACTTTGAATAGGAAGTGAGATACGATAGTTTAGTATAGGCTGGAGTGAAATAGTGACACATCCCAGAGTAATTTGGACAGATAATAAAAAATATATTTACAGCCTCCCCCTCCCCAGCCCTGAGGATCTGGGGGAAGGTGCGGATGTGTTGGACATCCTCACCTGGACTGGTGTTGATGTTATCACAAACATTGGGACTGGTGGTTTGATGTGCTGAGCCCTGGATCATGGGACTTGCCCTTATGAAGCTCGTTACTGCAAAGGAGAGGCTAAACTTGCATATAATTGTGCCTAAGAGTCTCCCCCTGAGTACCTCTTTGTTGCTCAGATGTGGCCCTCTCTCTCTCTAACTGAGCCATCTCGACAGGTGAACTCGCTGCCCTCCCCCCATGTGGGACCCAACTCCCAGGGTTGTAAATCTCCCTGGCAATGCAGAATATGACTCCTGGGAATGAATGTGGACCCAGCATCGTGGGACTGAGAGTATCTTCTTGACCAAAAGGGGGATGCAAAATGAGACGAAATAGTTTCAGTGGCTGAGAGATTTCAAATGGAGTCGAGAGGTCAATCTGGTGGGCATTCTTATGCACTATATAGATAACACCTCTTAGGTTTTAATGTATTGGAATAGCTAGAAGTAAATACCTGAAACTACCAAACTCCAACCCAGCAGTCTGGACTCCTGAAGACAATTATATAATAATGTAGATTACAAGGGGTAACAGTGTGATTGTGAAGACCTTGTGGATCACACACCCTTTATCTAGTGTATGGATGAGTAGAAAAATGGGGATAAAAACTAAAGGACAAATGGGGTGGGATGGGGGGATGATTTGGGTGTTCTTTTTTCACTTTTATTTTTTATTCTTGTTCTGGTTCTTTCTGATGTAAGGAAAATGTTCAGAGATAGATTGTGGTGATGAACACATACCTATGTTATCATATTGTGGACAGTGGATTGTATACCATGGATGATTGTATGGTGTGTGAATGTATTTCAATGAAACTGAATTTAATAAAAAAAATAAAAAAAAAGACAGTAGACGGGGGAAGGAATTCCAGGAAGAGACACCAGTATGTCTTCCATGAAATTCCATTCAACCAGGGAATTCATGTCCCACTTACACACAAAGGCTTATATACAGATATCTTTCTGTAATAAAGGATTCTTGATCAAAAAACAAAACAAACAAGCAAAAAGTCAGTTGGCCATAAATGCAAGGATTAATTACTGAGCTCTCAGTTTGATTCCGATAGTCTGTATGTCCATCCTTGTGTCAGTACCATGCTGTTTTGATTACTGTATCTTTATAATAAGTTTTAAGATTGGGAAGTGTGATCCCTTCAACTTCATTCTTCTTTTATAAGACAGCTTTAGCTATTTGGGGCCCCTAACCCATCCATATCAATTTGGTGATTGGCTTTTCCATGTCTGCAAAGAAGGCTGTTGGAATTTTGATTGAGATTGCATTAAACCTATAAAATCCTTGGGTGAGATTGAAATCATGACAATACTTAATCTCCCAATCCATGAACATGGAATGTCCTTCCATTTATATAGGCCTTTTTTCACTTCATTTAACAATATCTTGCAGTTTTCTGTGTACAAGTCCTTTACATCCTTGGTGTTCTGGTTTGCTAATGATGCCATTATGCAAAGCATCAGATATGGATTGGCTTTTATAAAGGGGGTTAATTTGGTAACAAAGTTACGGTCTTAAGGCCATAAAGCATCCAACAAGGTAAGGCATCTTTTTCACTGGAGAAAGGCCATTGGCATCTGGAAAACCTCTATTACCTGGGAAGGCATCTGCTGATCCCATGTTGTGTTCCAGCTCCACTTTCAGCTCCTGTGCATTCTTCAAAGTGTCTCTCTTGGCTGTAGCACCTCCCTCTGCCTGTGAACACTTTTATAGGACTTCAGTGATTCAATAAAGACCCACACTGAATGGGTGGGATTACACCTCCATGGAAAGTATCCAATCAAAAGTCTCACCCACAGCTGATTGAGTCACATCTCCATGGAAACACTCAAAGGAGTCCAACCTAATCAACACTAATATGTCTGCCACCACAAGATTGCATCAAGGAACATGGCTTTTTGGGGGGGACATAATATATTCAAACTGGCACACGTGATTATAGTAGTTCCTAGATATTTGATTCTTTTAGTTGCTATTGTGAATTGAATTTTTTTCTTGATTTCTTCTTCTGGTATTCATTGTTAGTGTATAGAAACACTCCTGATTTTGAGTTGTTGATCTTGTACCCTGCCACTTTGCTGAATAGATTTATTAGCTCTAGGAGCTTTGTTGTAGATTTTTCAGGATTTTCTGTATATAGGATCATGTCATCTGAAAATAAGGAAGGTTTTACTTCTTCCTTTCCTGTTTGGATGCCATCTGTTTCTTTATTTTTTCTTGTCTAATTGCTTTGACAAAAACCTCTAATACAATGTTGAATAAGAGCAATGGCTTTAGTCATCCTTATCTTGTCACCAATCTTAGAGGGAAACTTTCAGTCTTTCTCCATTAAGTAGGGTATTATCTGCAGGTTTTTCAAATATGCTCTTAATCTTGTTGAGGAAGTCTACTTCTATTCCAAGTTTTCTCAGTGGTTTATCAAGTCATGGTGCTGTATTTTGTCTAGTGCCTTTTCTGCATCAATTGAGATCATCATGTGGCTTTTTTCCTTCACTCTCTTAATATAGTGTATAACCTAAACTGATTTTCTCATTTTTAACCACCCTTGCAAACCAAGAATAAATCCCACTGTTGGATTCAGTTTCCTAGTATTTGGTGAGGATTTTTGCTTCTATATTCATAAGAGATATTTGTCTGTAATTTTCTTTTATTTTGGTATCCTTATATGGATTTGGTATAAGGGTGATGTTGGCCTTGTAGAATGATTAGGGAACATTCTCTCCATTTCAATTTTTTGAAAGATTTTTAGCATAAGTGTTGTGAAAATTTTTTGGAGTATTTGTTAATACTCCCCTGTGAAGCTATCTGGTCCTGAGATTTTTGTTGGCAGATTTTAAATTATTGATTCTATCTCTTTAGACTTATCAAAAATTAAATGACCATAGATGTGGGGGTCTAATTCTGAACCCTCAGTTTGATTCCATTGATCAATATCAACAATAAAAATACAAACAACCCAATTACAAATGGGCAAGGGACTTGAATAGATGTTTTTCCAAAGAGGAAATACAAATGGCTAAAAGTACCTGAAATGTTGCTCAACATCACTAGCTATTAGGGAAATGCAAATCCATACCACAGTGAGGTCTTTCTCACCTACTACAATGCCCGCTAATAAAAAACAAAACTACATGAATTGGAGAAGATGTGGAGAATTGGGAACACTCACTCACTGTTGGTAGGATTGTAAAATTGTGTATCCTCTGTAGAAGACAGTTTAGCAGTTTTTCAGGAAGCTAAGTATAGAACTGCCATATGATCTGGCAATCATGCTACTAGGTATATACCCAGTAGAACTGAAAGCAAGGATATGAACAGTTGTTTGCACACTGATATTCTTAGTGGCATTATTCACATTTGCCAAAAGATGGAAACAATCCAAGTTTCCTTCAACTGATGAATGAATAAACAAAATGTGGTATATACATATGATGGAATATTATTCAGCTGTAAAAAGGAATTAATTCCTGATGCATGCAACAACATGGAAGAACCTTGAAAACATTATGTTGAGTGAAATAAGCCAGACACAAAAGGACAAATATTGTGCGATCTCACCAATATGAACTAAGTATAATAAGCAAAGTTAAAATTTGGAATATAAGTTACTACAAGATAGAATGAGGGTAGAGAATGGGGAGCTGATGCTTAATTTTGGCTGAATTTTTTGTTAGGTTGATTTTAAGTGTTTGGAAATGAACAGAGGTGATAGCACTTTACTGTGAGTTTAATTAACAGTGCCAAATTATGTGTGTGATTGTGATTGAATGCAGAAATTCAGGGTCTTGTATATCTCTGCAAGGAAAGCTAGAGGACAAAACATGGGATTGTGTAGCTCAGAGAATCTGTTTGTGGATGATAAGTCTGGGTTATAGTATAAATATAAGAATGTTCTTTCAGGAACTGGAAAAAATATTTGTCACTGTTATAAAGTGCTAATAATAGTGTGGTAAATGTAAAAAAATACATCTACTGCAAACTATGGAGTATAGCTAAAAGTTTTTTCATAATATTCTTTCATCAATTGTATAAAAGTTACCACTCCAACACTAAGCTTCAAAAATAGGAGGGTATGAGGGGTATGGAGTTTTTCTTTTTGGAGTAATGAATATGTTCTAAAATTGATTGTGATAAATGCAGAACTTTGTGCTTATACAGAAAGCCATTGATTTCACAGTTTGGATGGGCATCTGGCTGCTGGTTTTCTTCCCACTGAAGGTCATCGGGGTTGCCCTGCTCACCCAATGAGGTATGCTCCGCATTCCTCACTGTGTTTTCTTCTACCTCCTCTTCTTTGTGGCTATCATCCTAGTCCTTTAAACATGTTTCTTTCATTACGTCCAACTCTTGAACTGCTTCCTGATGAGAAACCCTGAGGTCACCCAGCAGCCCATGTCTTATGACAATCTCATGCAGAATATGACCACAGGGTGATCCAGTTCATCCAAAGGTTGGTATCCTCTCTCTGCTGGCCTTTGATTCTGGTGAAAAATAATCCATGGTTAGTTCCATGGTAACAGGAGACACATGGTCATTCTAGCCTCACTTTCTCTTCCATGCTTAATAATTCTTGAGCCAGGTTCTCTGGAGAAGGGAGGTGGACAATGAGGCACCACATGTTTTATGGCTTTGGAAAGAACACAGAATTCTGTAGGCTCTGGTTATAGTCAGCCTTTGCTTTACTGATGACAAAGGAGGAGGGAGCTATCACCACAGTCTTTAGCATTCAAATGTGGTGGTTAATAGAGAAAAGACCATGGTATATTGTTTAGTCTAAAATTGTCCTTGTTATGTGAGCATCCATCCTGGAAAGATGCAGAATATTTATGCAAATGTCTGGGTGAAAATATCTCCATGAGTAACACTGGTTGAACTAAATTAGCTCTTCCATGTCTGAGTTCCCATTTAGTTTGTAGTTTGGGAAGTTGAAATCAGCAAATAGAATAACCTTCAGTTGAAAAATGGACAGCAATCCTTAGGTTCAAGCTGTATCAGGAACACTTGTAGTTAAAAACAAACAAATAATACCATTTTTGTTCCATTTTTTATTTTTAAGGACTGTACTTTATAAACAGAAAGATGGAAATCTCATCTGAAAATCACATATTTGGCCTTTGTGACTATTTGAAACTCTGGCAGATTTAAAAGACAACTTTGGGGGGTACTTAAGATTATAAGGAAGGCAGAGGAAACATATATAGCAATTAATTACACAAAATAAAATTATAAAAACAATCCTAACACTAAAAGGGCAGCCTACTGTGATGGAAGATTTTGTTTTGTTATTGCAGAAAAAATATGGAGGATTTCATTCTAAATCATTTTTTTCTTTTTCTTTTTCTTTTTTTGAGTAAGAGACAAAAATCCAAGCTGAAGAAAAAAATATATAGTTGAGGAATGCAGAAATTACTTAATTTGGGGCTGCTGAGAAAGGTAAACTTTAACTTACTCTTTGAAAATTATGCAGATGTTATCTTCCCCAGTCTGTGGGGTCATCAATGGTCACTGGTTCCTCAGACCTCCTTCTGCTTCAATTTTCCAGACAGAGGAGGTCTAAACCATTCACCTTGGGTGCAATTGTGACTTTGGTGCCAATGCCATCACCATCTGTGCAATAGACAAATCATGGGGCCTGTTTAGTATAAATATTTGCTATTACAAGGGAGTCTAATACAGTCAGAGGTTCAAATAGAGTATTAATCAACTTACACAAATGTTGCCATTTATGGTATCATTTCTTCTCCCAACTGTAAAAAGAAGGCAAAAATAAGGGTGATTTACTTCTACAACTCATAACATTTTCAAGTTTCAACAGGATATTGGCTTATAATCCAAAATTTTAAGTTAACAGAAATATATAAACTGGTTATCAGTTGTTATAACTGTTCTCTGCTTTAGCTTCTGGAATGTGATTCCAGACCTTGTGGTATTAGTTGCCCAACTGCAGAGACAGTGCCACTTCTGGTACCAATTTCTGTATTTGTCAGCAAAGACTGATGAAATCTCAGCGGATTAACAATCAAATGTTTGTTTCTTGCCTATACAGCATTTATCTCTGAGGAAGTTCTCCAAAGAGAGACTCAGGGATCCAGTTTGCTAAGATCTAAGGGCCCCAGCATCTTAACAAATGCTCTCCACAAATGTAACAACAGAGGAGAAAGAGTCAGAGGGTCATTCAAGGACTTTTTGTGGCTCCATCATGGAAGTGATACCACTTCCACTAAGGGACCACCAAGTAGGACAAGCTCTAAGATGCAAACCCCCCTGTGTTCTCAGGAAGATGAAATGGGTTGTTGATTTCAAATTGTTTTAAGTTGAGGAATATGTCAAATGAAATTTTATTAGAAGCTAAATATGTAGGAGGAAGAAAAGTTGAAGTTTTTGAGCTGACCTAGAAGAGAAGACTGCTTTTAGAAATGACATTTCATAAAACCCAATGGCAAAATGAATGAACAGCTGGAGAGAAAGGGCAGACTCCTCAACAAAATAATTTAAAAATATGTGCACACACACACCTACTTAGTTAAGACTCCAGACAAATTAATGTTTAACACACATTTATAAGTACAACAGGCAGGCACACAAAGAAAAAATCAGCATGAACCTCTGAAGAAGAGATGCAAATACATAAAATCAGAAATGAGAAGGGGAGCATTACTTCTGACCCCAAATAAATAAAAAAGTTATGAGGATACTATGAACAATTGTATGCCAACAAATTAGACAACTTATATGAAATGGACAGATGCCTAGAAACACATGGAAACCTACACTGACTCTAGAAGAAATAGAAGTCCTCAACAGACTAATTAAAAGTAAAGACATTGAATGAGTCATCAAAAATCTCCCAATGAAGAAAATCCCAGGACTAGACAGTTTCACAGGTGAATTCTACCAATCATTCCAAGAAAAATTAGTACCCATCTGGCTGAAACTCTTCCAAAAAACTGAAGAGAAGGGAACACTACTTAACTCATTTTATGAGGCCAACATCACCCTAATACCACAGTCAGAAAAGATACTACAAGAAAAGAAAATTACAGACAAACTTCTTTAATGAATATAGATGCAAAAGTCCTCAATAAAATACTTGTGAATCAAATCCAATGGCATATTTGAAGAATTATACACCATGATCAAGTGGGTTCTATCCCAGGTATACAAGGGTGGTTCAACATAAGAAAGTCACTTAATGTAATATGCCACATTAACAAATCAAAAGGGGTAAACTGCATGGTCATATCAATCGATGCAGAAAAGGCATTTGACAAAATCCAGCCTCCTTTCTTGATAAAAACACTTTGCAATATAGTAATAAAGGGAAACTTCTTCAACATGATGAAGAGCATATACGAAAAATCCACAGCCAACATCCCATTCAAAATACTGAAAATTTTCCCTCTAAGATCTGGAACAAGACAAGGATGCCCACTATCACCACTCAGTATTGTGCTAGAAGTTCTAGCTAGATCAGTTGGGCACAAAAAAGAAAAGGCATGCAAACTGGAAAGGAAGAAGTAAAACTTTCACTATTTGCAGATGATATCATCCTATAGTGAGAAAGTCCCAGAAAATCTACCACAAAGCTACTAGAGCCGATACCCATGTTCACCAAAGTGGCAGCATACAAGATGAACAGGCGAAAATCAGTAGTGTTTCTATACACTAGTAATGAGCAATCTGAGGGGTAAATCAAGAAAATAATTCCATTTACAATAACATGTAAAATAATCAAATATCTAGAAATAAATTTAACCAAGGATGTAAAGGACTTGTTTACAGAAAACTACAAAACATTGCTAAAAGAAATTAAGAACACCTAAATAAATGGAACAGCATTCTGAGTTTATGAATTTGAAGACTGAATATCATTAAGATGTCAGTTCCTCCCAAACTGATTTACAGATTCAACACAATCCAATCAAAATTCCAAGAGCCTACTTTTCAGAAATGGAAAAGCCCCTTATCAGGTTTATTTGGAAGGGTAAGGAGCACAGGATAGCCAAAAACATCTTGAAAAAGTTTCCAGACTGGAGGAGTCACACTGCTTGACTTTAAAGCATATTACAGAGCTACAGTGGTCAAAATAGCATGATATGGCATAAAGTTAGACCTAGTAATCAATGGAATAATATTGAGGGTTCAGAAATAGACCCTTCCATCTATGGCCAGTTGATATATTTTACAAGGCTGCCAAGTCCACTCAAATGGGAAAGGATAGTCTCTTCAACAATGGTGCTGGGAGAACTGGGTATCCATATCCAAAGAATGAAAGATTTGGATATGGATACCCTGTCTCACACCATATACAAAATTTGACTAAAAATAAATTAGGTAAAATGGATCAAAGACCTACATATAAAAACCAGGACCATAAATCTCCTATAAAAAAATGTATGGAAGCATCTTCAAAATCTTGAGTTAGGCAATGATATTTTAGATTTTGCACCCAAAGCACAAGCAATAAAAAAAAAACATAGGTAAATGTGACCTCCTCACAATTGAATACATTAGTGCATTGAAGAACTTTGTCAAAAGGGTGAAAATGAAGCCTACTCAATGTGAGAAAATATTTAGAAAACACATATCTGATAAGGGTTTCATATCCAGGATATATAGAGAAATCATACAACTCAACAAGAAAAAGACAAGCAACTTGTTCCAGTTTGCTAAAGCTGCCATTAGGCAAAATACAAGAAATGGATTGGCTTTTATAAAAGGGATTTGTTAGGTTACAAATTTACAGTTCTAAGGTCATAAAAGTGTCAAAACTAAGGCATCAACAAGAGGATACTTTCACTGAAGAAAGGCCAGTGGTGTCCAGAACACCTCTGTCAGCTGGGAAGGCATGTGGCTGGCATCTGCTGGTCCTTTGCCCTCAGGTTGCATTTCAAAATGGCTTTCTCCAAAATATCTCTGGGCTTCTGTCTCTCTTAACTTCTCTCTCTCAGTTCCTGTGCATCTTTGCTTGTTCACCCAGGGCATTTCTAAGTGTCTGGGGATCCTCTCTTAGCTTCTCCGGGGCATACTCTGTGCTTCATCTCTTAGCTTAGCATCTCCAAATGTCTTTCTGTCTGCATCTTCAAGTGTCAGCTCTTAGCTTCTCTCCAAAATGTCTCTCTCAGTTTCTATCAGCTTCTCCTCTCTGTGATCTGTCTTAAAGGACTCCGGTGATCTAATTAAGACCCATCTAGAATGGGCAGGCTCACATCTCCATGGAAATAATTCAATTAAATCTCTCACCCACAGTTGGGTGAGTTACAACTCTATGGAAACACTCAAAAGTTCCACCCTAGTCAAAAGACTAATAAGTCTGCCCCCACAAGATTGCATTAAAGAACATGGCTTTTGTGGGGAACATAATAGATTCACACCAGCACACAACCCAATTTAAAAATTGGCAAAAAACTTTGAATAGATTTTTTTCCAAAGTGGAAGTACAAATGGCCAAAAAGCACATGAAAAGATACTCAACATCACTAGCTATAAGGGAAATGCAAATCAATACCCCAATCAGATGTCATTCACACCTACAAGAATGGTCACTATTTTAAAGATAGAAAACTACAAGTGTTAGGGAGGATATGGAGAAATAGAAACACTCATTCATTTTTGGTGGGAAGGTAAAATGGTGCAGCCTCTGTGGAAAACAATTTGGTGGTTCTTCAGGAAGCTAAGTATAGTATTACCATATGATCTGGCAATCCTGCTTTTAGGTATATACACAGAAGAACTGAATGCAGGGACTTGAACCAACATTTGCACACTGATGTTCAGAGAAGCATTATTCACAATTGCCAAGAGATGGAAGCAACTCAAGTGTCCTTCAACTGATGAATGTATAAACAAAATGTGGTGTATATATATATATATATACTATGGAATATTATGAAGCTGTAAGAAGGAATGAAGTCCTGATTCATGCAACATGAGTGAAACTTGAGGACATTATGTTGGGTGAAATAAGTTGACACAAAAGGATAAATATTGTATGATCTCACCATTATGAGCTAATTATCATAAGCAAGCTCATAGAGTTAGAATCTAGAATATAAATTACCAGGAGATAGATTGGGGTTAGAGAATGGGGAGTTGATGCTTAACTTTTACAGAATTTCTATTTAAGCTGATGGTAATTGGAAATGAATGGTGGTGATGGTAGCACATAATTGCAAGTATAATCAACAGCAATGAACTCTATAGGTGAATTTTTTTAAAAGAGGAAACTTTAGGATGTATATATTACTAGAATTAAAAAGATAAAACATGGAACTGTACAGCACAATGAACTCTATTGTAGAGGATGAGCTATAGTTAATAGTACAAGTATAAGAATGTTCTTTCACAGGTTATAACAAATCTATGATACTAAGACAAAGTGGTAATAATAGAGTGGTATATGGGAAAAATACACCTAATATAAATAATGGACAATAGAACTATGTTAACAATACTTCATCAATTGTAAGAAAGGTAACTACTGTTAAAAATAGTACAATTGTTTTAAAGAAGTGCTATCATTAATAGTAAACAAATGTTCCACACTAATGCAAGGTGTTGGTGGTGGGGTATTATACAAGGATCCTCTATTTTATGCTTGATTGTTTTGTAAACTCACAACTTCTCTAATAGAAAAAAAAGAAACATGGTGTATCCAACCCACTCTCAGATGTTTAGAAAAGTGATGAGTAGATAGGCAGATCGATAGATGGATAGATAAATAGGTAAAAGATAGAAATAGAATGATATGGCAAATGTGGCAAATGTTAAAAGATGGTGGATCTGGGTGTGGGGTATTTTGAAGTTCTCTTTATGGGTTTTGTATTACTTTTGCAACTGTGTTGTAAGTTTGAAATTATTTCAAAATAAAAGGTTTATACATAAATAAAGAACAACATAAAACAAAATTCAGAGGACTTCCAGTTCATTGAAATTTCCAGAGGCCCAGTTGTGTGGTTTGAAGCTGTCTGTACTGCAGAAAAACATGTTCTTAAATCTAATCTATTCCTGTGGATGTAAACCCATTGTAAGTAGGACCTTTTGATGAGATTGATGAGACTACTTCAGTTAAGGTGTAACCCACCTCATTCAGAATGGGTCTTAATCTTATTATTGGTGTCCTTTATAAATGGAGTGAATTCAGAGAGAAAGAGAGAGAAAGCCACAGAAGTAGCTGAAATCAGTGAAACCCAGGAGAGAAGAGAGAGACCAGCAGATATTGCCATGTGCCTCTCCAGGTGGCAGAGAAGCCAAGGATTGCTGGCAGCCAGTATTTGGGAAGAAAGCATTACATTGATGATGCCTTGATTTGGACATTTTCTTAGCCTCAAAACTGTAAGCTAATAAATTCCCATTGTCCAAGCCAAACCATTTCATGGTATTTTCTTTAAGCAGCCTAGGAAAATAAAACAAGTGGTTTTTGAAGCAAACACCCTGCCATCCTTTTCAGATAACTAGTCTCCCTTTGAGAAACAGTGTTTGCTTATTACAGTACCTTAATAGAGACTGAAAGCCTAATCATGGGCCACCAAGTTGCTCTGAAATCTGAGGTTCCCATCATGAAACTGGGTATTGACTGATCTACCAAGATATAAATTTAGACATGAACAGCAGGACTCCATTATCCAATGGAAGTAGTATACATGAGATTGAACTCAAACAGGTCCTGAAGGCATAGGTAAGTTACATGAAGAAGTGGCCCCAACTTCTGCCACATTATCACATTACCTTCTGTCTCCTAACCTGAACCTATGACCTCATGGGGAGTTCTCCATAACCCATTGACTGAGGAAAAGAAAACTCAGGCCTGGATTACAGATGATTCTCCACAATGTGGACAGCTGCATCCTACAGCCCATTTCTGGTACATTCCTGAAGGACAGTGTTGAAGAGAAATCCTTACAGCTGCAGAATTTAAAGTAGTACATCTTGTTACTCATTTTGTTTGAAAAGAGTTTGGTTTCTCTGGTAGAACCCTGCTTGATACAAGGTCCTTAAAGGGAGTTATGTTATGTGTTCACATGCAAAGAATGTAGGCAGTTGGGGTTGTCCCTAACTTTGGTAGTAGTGTGAGTTATCAGCAATACCTTGTAGAAGTTTCCCAGTTTGGTAAAATCCAGTTTGTCATTGAAACACTTTGATTTAGACTTAGTCTCCTGGGCCATAACAATGACCCAGTTCCCAGGGGTGGGGGGGTGGGGGGAGAGCAGTGTTCCAGTATCTGGCCACATTATGGCAAAATGAGGCCAGGGAAACAGAAAATTCTTGAAATGTTATAACTGATCATGAGTGTTTTCCATTTTATCAGAGAAGGGGCTAGGCTTAAACCTTAAGTTCATGAATCTTCTAAACATTAACTCAAAGGAAGAAATGCCATGCTTGCTAGATGGAGTTGACCTTATTTTTAATAAAACCAATGATAAGGCTATAGGCCCCCAAAAGCCTGTGGCTTTATGTAAATTAAACAAAGAATTCTTTAGGGTGTGGTTTATTCATTCCACTTGTCCAGAAGACTGGGGATAAAAGGACTATGGTAAAATACTGTTATTTGTAGAGATTTACAGAGATCTTAACCCCTAGCTAGGCTGACAAATTCAAAAAGAGAGAAGACCCATATAAACAAAATAATGAATGAGAAAGGTGACATTACTGCAGATCCCAAGGAAATTTAAAAAATTATAAGAGGATACTATGAACAACTGTATGGGATCAAACTGGATAATGTAGAGGAAATGGACAATTTCCTGGAAACATATGAACAACCTAGACTGACCAGAGAAGAAACAGAAAACCTCAAACAACCAATCACAAAAAAGAGATCCAATCAGTAATCAAAAAGCTTCCCACAAGTAAATGCCCAGGGCCAGATGGCTTCACATGAGAATTCTACCAAACTTTCCAAAAAGAATTGACACCAATCTTACTTAAACACTTTCAAAACATTGAAGAAAATGGAACACTACCTAACTCATTTTATGAAGCTAACATCAATCTAATACCAAAACCAGGCAAAGATGCTACAAAAAAGGAAAACTACCGGCCAGTCTTCCTAATGAATATAGATGCAAAAATCCTTAACAAAATACTTGCAAATCGAATGCAAAGACACATTAAAAAAATCATACACCTTGACCAAGTGGGGTTCATTCCAGGCATACAAGGATGTTTCAACAAAAGAAAATCAATCAATGTATTACAACCCATAAACAAATCAAAATGGAAAAATCAAATGATCATCTCAATAGATGCTGAAAAAGCATTTGACAAAATCCAACATCCATTTTTGATAAAAACACTTCAAAAGGTAGGAATTGAAGGAAACTTCCTCAATATGATAAAGAGCACATATGAAAAACCCACAGCCAGCATAGTACTCAATGGTGAGAGACTGAAAGCCTTCCCCCTAAGATCAGGAACAAGACAAGGATTCCCGCTATCACCACTGTTATTCAACATTGTGCTAGAAGTGCTAGCCAGGGCAATCCACCAAGATGAAGAAATAAAAGGCATCCAAACTGGAAAAGAAGAAGTAAAACTGTCATTGTTTGCAGATGATATGATCTTATATCTGGAAAACCCTGAGAAATCGACGATACAGCTACTAGAGCTAATAAACAAATTTAGCAATGTAGCAGGATACAAGATTAATGCACATAAGTCAGTAAAGTTTGTATATGCTAGAAATGAACAAACTGAAGAGACACTCAAGAAAAAGATACCGTTTTCAACAGCAAATAAAAAAATCAAGTACCTAGGAATAAACTTAACCAAAGATGTAAAAGACCTATACAAAGAAAACTACATAACTCTACTAAAAGAAATAGAAGGGGACCTTAAAAGATGGAAAAATATTCCATGTTCATGGATAGGAAGGCTAAAGGTCATTAAGATGTCAGTTGTACCCAAACTCATCTACACATTCAATGCAATCCCAATCAACATTCCAGCAACCTACTTTGCAGTCTTGGAAAATCTAGTTATCAAATTTATTTGGAAAGGGAAGATGCCTCGAATTGCTAAAGACACTCTAAAAAAGGAAAACAAAGTGGGAGGACTTACACTCCCTGACTTTGAAGCTTATTATAAAGCCACAGTTGTCAAAACAGCATGGCACTGGCACAAAGATAGACATATAGATCAATGGAATCAAATTGAATATTTGGAGATAGACCCTCAGATCTATGGCCGACTGATCTTTGATAAGACCCCCAAAGTCACTGAACTGGGTCACAATGGTCTTTTCAACAAAGGGGGCTGGGAGTGTTGGATATCCATATCCAAAAGAATTAAAGAGGACCCCTACCTCACACCCTACAAAAAATTAACTCAAAATGGACCAAAGATCTCAATATAAAAGAAAGCACCATAAAACTCCTAGAAGATAATGTAAGAAAACATCTTCAAGACCTTGTATTAGGTGGCCACTTCCTAGACTTTACACCCAAAGCACAAGCAACAACAACAAAAAAATAGATAAATGGGAACTCCTCAAGCTTAGAAGATTCTGCACCTCAAAGGAATTTCTCAAAAAGGTAAAGAGGCAGCCAACTCAATGGGAAAATATTTTTGGAAACCATGTATCTTACAAAAGACTGATATTTTGCATATATAAAGAAAACCTACAACTCAATGACGATAGTACAGACAGCCCAATTATAAAATGGGCAAAAGATATGAAAAGACAGTTCTCTGAAGAGGAAATACAAATGGCCAAGAAACACATGAAAAAATGTTCAGCTTCACTAGCTATTAGAGAGATGCAAATTAAGACCACAATGAGATACCATCTCACACCAGTTAGAATGGCTGCCATTAAACAAACAGGAAACTACAAATGCTGGAGGGGATGTGGAGAAATTGGAACTCTTATTCATTGTTGGTGGGACTGTATAATGGTTCAGCCACTTTGGTAGTCAGTCTGGCACTTCCTTAGAAAACTAGATATAGAGTTACCATTCGATCCAGCGATTGCACTTCTTGGTATATACCCGGAAGATTGGAAAGCAGTGACACGAACAGATATCTGCACGCCAATGTTCATAGCAGCATTATTCACAATTGCCAAGAGATGGAAACAACCCAAATGTCCTTCAACAGATGAGTGGATAAATAAAATGTGGTATATACACACGATGGAATACTACGCGGCAGTAAGAAGGAACGATCTCGTGAAACATATGACAACATGGATGAACCTTGAAGCCATAATGCTGAGCGAAATAAGCCAGGCACAAAAAGAGAAATATTATATGCCACCACTAATGTGAACTTTGAAAAATGTAAAACAAATGGTTTATAATGTAGAATGTAGGGGAACTGGCAGTAGAGAGCAATTAAGGAAGGGGGAACAATAATCCAAGAAGAACAGATAAGCTATTTAACGTTCTGGGGATGCCCAGGAATGACTATGGTCTGTTAATTTCTGATGGATATAGTAGGAACAAGTTCACAGAAATGTTGCTATATTAGGTAACTTTCTTGGGGTAAAGTAGGAACATGTTGGAAGTTAAGCAGTTATCTTAGGTTAGTTGTCTTTTTCTTACTCCCTTGTTATGGTCTCTTTGAAATGTTCTTTTATTGTATGTTTGTTTTCTTTTTAACTTTTTTTCATACAGTTGATTTAAAAGAGAACGGAAAGTTAAAAAAAGAAAAGAAAAACAGGGAAAAAAAAGATGTAGTGCCCCCTTGAGGAGCCTGTGGAGAATGCAGGGGTATTCGCCTACCCCACCTCGATGATTGCTAACATGACCACAGACATAGAGGACTGGTAGTTTGATGGGTTGAGCCCTCTACCATAGGTTTTACCCTTGGGAAGACGGTTGCTGCAAAGGAGAAGCTAGGCCTCCCTATGGTTGTGCCTAAGAGCCTACTCCCGAATGCCTCTTTGTTGCTCAGATGTGGCCCTGTCTCTCTAGCTAAGCCAACTTGAAAGGTGAAATCACTGCCCTCCCCCCTATGTGGGATCAGACACCCAGGGGAATGAATCTCCCTGGCAACGTGGAATATGACTCCCGGGGAGGAATGTAGACCCGGCATCGTGGGACGGAGAACATCTTCTTGACCAAAAGGGGGATGTGAAAGGAAATGAAATAAGCTTCAGTGGCAGAGAGATTCCAAAAGGAGCCGAGAGGTCACTCTGGTGGGCACTCTTACGCACACTTTAGACAACCCTTTTTAGGTTCTAAAGAATTGGGGTAGCTGTTGGTGGATACCTGAAGCTATCAAACTACAACCCAGAACCCATGAATCTCGAAGACAGTTGTATAAAAAAGTAGCTTATGAGGGGTGACAATGGGATTGGGAAATCCATAAGGACCACACTCCACTTTGTCTAGTTTATGGATGGATGAGTAGAAAAATAGGGGAAGGAAACAAACAGACAAAGGTACCCAGTGTTCTTTTTTACTTCAATTGCTCTTTTTCACTCTAATTATTATTCTTGTTATTTTTTTGTGTGTGCTAATGAAGGTGTCAGGCATTGATTTCGGTGATGAATGTAGAACTATGTAATGGTACTGTAAACAATCGAAAGTACGATTTGTTTTGTATGACTGCATGGTATGTGAATATATCTCAATAAAATGAAGATAAAAAAAAAAGAATGTAGGGGAACTAGCGATGGAGAGCAATTAAGGGAGGGAGAACAATAATCCAAGAAGAACAGATAAACTATCTTGGGTAAATTTAATGTTCTGGGAATGCCCAGTTATGACTATTGTCTGTTAATTTCTGATGGGTATAGTAGGACCAAGTTCACAGAAATCTTGCTATATTAGGTTACTTTCTTGGGGTAGAGTAAGAACACATTGGAAGTAAAGTAGTTATCTTAGGTTAGTTGTCTTTTTCTTACTCCCTTGTTATGGTATCCTTGAAATGTTCTTTTATTGTATGTTTTTTTTTAACTTTTTAAAAATTTTTTTTATTTTTCATAGAATTGATTTAGAAAAAAAGAAGTTTAAAAAAAAACAAGGAAAAAAATATGCACGCCCCCCTTGAGGAGCTGGTGGAGAGTGCAGTGGTGTTGGCCTGCCCTACTTCGATGGTTGCTAACATGCCCACAGACATGGGGGACTGGTGGTTTGATGGATTGAGCCCTCTACCACAGGATTTGCCCTTGGTAAGATTGTTGCTGCAAAGGACAGGCTAGGTCTCCCTATAATTGTGCCTAAGAGCCTCCTCCCGAATGCCTCTTTGTTGCTCAGATGTGGCCCTCTCTCTCTAGCTAAGCCAACTTGAAAGGTGAAATCACTGCCCTCCCCCTTACATGGGATCAGACACCCAGGGGAGTGAGTCTCCCTGGCAACGTGGAATATGACTCCCGGGGAGGAATGTAGACCCAGCATCGTCGGACGGAGAGCATCTTCTTGACCAAAAGGGGGATGTGAAAGGAAATGAAATAAGCTTCAGTGGCAGAGAGATTCCAAAACGAGCCGAGAGATCACTCTGGTGGGCACTCTTACGCACAATATAGACAACCTTTTTTAGGTTCTAATGAATTGGGGTAGCTGGTGGTAGATACCTGAAACTATCAAACTACAACCCGGAACCCATGAATCTTGAAGACAATTGTATAAAAATGTGGCTTATGAGGGGCGACAGTGGGATTGGGGGGCCATAGTGATCACACTCCTTTTTTTCTAGTTTGTGGATGGATGAGTGTAAAGGTGGGGGAAGGAAACAAAGAAACAGACAAGGGTGCCCAGTGTTCTTTTTTACTTTAGTTGCTCTTTTTCACTTTAATTATTATTCTGGTTATTTTTGTGTGTGTGGTAATGAGGGTGTCGGGGATTGATTTTGGTAATGAATGTCCAGCTATGTAATGGTACTGTGAACATTCAAATGTACAATTTGTTTTGTATGACTGCATGGTATGTGAATATATCTCAATAAAATGAATAAAAGAAATCTCAAGGATAAAAATGAATACTGGGATTAGGGATCTAATATGGCAGCATAGAGAGGAGTGGAAGCCAAGTAGCCCCCCTGGAACAACTTAAAAAAGAAACAGAAACAACTAGTAAATAATCTGGAATAACTGCAGTGGGACAAACATGACTGTCCACTCATACACCAACCTGAATTGGGAGGAATGCCCAAGATCACAGTATAAAATCTGTAAGTAAAAGCTGTGAATCCAGACTTCCAGAAGTTGGCAGTTAGGAGAGGCACAGCAAAAAACCACCACTATGAAAAATGCTAGGTAAAAGCCAGAACACCAGTTCCAGTAATGCATCAGCTGGACAAAGTCTGCTAAATCCACAGGGACCATGCACTCGGTGAAACCTGGAGGCCGCATTCTGAAATCAGTGAGTAAGCCTGCTGAATATGCAGCTGCCACCCTGTGGTGTGGAAAAAACTGTGGGTTGGCATTTGGAGTCAGACTAGCTCTTTTTCAAAACCCAAAAGTGGCTGTGGATACAGCTGCAAGAACCACACAGGGAAGCATGGCAAGAAAGGCATCTCCACAACCTGTGAGTACACCTCAATATCTGGCTTGGACAATAGCCTTTCATGCACCTGCTGCTAATTCCCTTGGAGCTAGGAAGGCAGAGGTTAGCCAAAAGGGGAGAAAACCATGCCCCTTACAGCCATCTTCCTGGCAGGCTGGGAACACTTCTGCCTGGTGCTGGCACCACAGCCCATAGCTGCGCCAAAAAACCCAGTGTGATGGGAAGTGTTTCTAGCAATGTGTACACATGCCACAGTGTCTGGCATAGACAATAGCCTTTTGTGCACCCACAGCTAATTGTCCCAGAGCTAGGAAGGCAGAGTGGTGTGAAAAGGCGGAAATTAACATGCCCCATTCAGACATCCTTTCAGCAGGCTTGGAATGCCCCTACATGGCCTGGCAGCCCAGAACTTCCCTTGAGGGTCAGTGCACACTTGTGACTTAGCACAGCCTTCCCTCAGCAGAGGCCCTAGAAGGACATGGCTTGGAAGAGGGACCCACCCAGAAATCCCAGGGAGCATATGCCAATACCAAGGACTTGTGGGTCAGCAGCAGAGACAATCTGTGGTGAAACCAAACTGAAGGTTTAGACTCTTGGAACAGCCTTAAATCTCCAGGAACACCTGGGAGGTTTGATTGTTAAAGTTGCCCTCACTCCCTAACTGCTCAGACACCCACCCCACATTCAGGGCAGACAGCACCAAATGCACATGCAAAACTGGTGCACCAATTGGACCCCACAAGAATCAGACCCACACACACCACAAAGGAAAATTTGGGGAAAACTGGATTGAGGGGAATTGGTGGCTTGCAGATGCCACCTACTGGTTAGTTAAAGTGTATGCCACCAAGCTGTAGATCTGACAAATTAGAGAGGTCTTTGAATTAGCATACAAGCCCTAAAAGAACCCTATCAAGTTAAGCAAATGCCAAGAGGCCAAAAACAACAGAAAATTTTAAAGCATATGAAAAAACCAGATGATATGGAGAACCCAAACCCAAACACCCAAATCAAAAGATCAGAGGAGATGCAGTACTTGGAGCAATTAATCAAATAACTAAAGACAAACAATGAGACCATGGCACAGGATATAAAGGACATGAAGAAGAGCATGGCACAGGATATAAAAGACATGAAGAAGAGCCTAGAAGAGCATAAAGAAGAAATTGCAAGAGTAAATAAAAAAATAGATGATCTTATGGGAATAAAGGAAACTGTCAACCAAATTCAAAAGATTCTGGATAGTCATAGTACAAGACTAGAGGAAGCTGAAGAATGAATCAGTGACCTGGAGTATGACAAAACAGAAATGAAAGAACAAAAGAAAGAATGGGGAAAAAACCAAATGGAACTTAGGGAAGTGATTGGTAATATGAAACATCCAAATACAGGCTCATTGGTGTCCCAGAAGGGGAAGAGAAGGGTAAAGGTCTAGAAAGAGTATTCAAAGAAATTGTTGGGGAAAATTTCCCAAACCTTCTACACAACATAAATACACAAAGCATAAATGCCCAGTCAACTCCAAATAGAATAAATCCAATAAACCCACTCCGAGACATATTCTGATCAGACTGTCAAATACTGAAGAGAAGAGCAAGTTCTGAAAGCAGCAAGAGAAAAGCAATTCACCACATACAAAGGAAAAAACATAAGACTAAGTAGTGACTTCTCAGCAGCCACCATGGAGGTGAGACAGCAGTGGCACGACATATTTAAAATTCTGAGAGAAAAAAATTTCCAAGAATTCTTTATCCAGCAAAGCTCTCCTTCAAATTTGAGGGAGAGCTTAAATTTTTCACAGACAAATGCTGAGAGATTTTGCTAATGAAATTCCTGCCCTACTTGAGATACTAAAGAGAGCCCTACCAACAGAGAAACAAAGAAGACAGAGAGATGGAGAAAGGTTTTATAAAATTAGATGAAGATGCATTTTTTAAGCCATATAGTGACCATTGAATATGTTTGGCTTTATTATCATCATAGTCATCATAAGACACAATCCTATATTAAATTATTTTTAATTCCATATTTCAGAGAGGAATAAACAGACATTGCAGAATGGTGACATTATGAAGGAGACAACATACTTGGTATCACATCCTATTCCATGCTACAATTTCTTTCACTCTATTTCAAATGTATAACTCAGGTTTATGGTATGGCATTCTTTCTGAAACACTAGAAGTCAGAAGATGAAGACACTTGCCTCATTTTTCTGACTTGCTGATTGTAAATGTGGTCATCTCACTTAACTTGTAAGATGACTCTTAGTTTCCTAATTGATAAAACAGGAATTAGACTAAGAATAATTAAAAACTATTAAATTTAAGTCTGAAAATATAGACTTCTTTGAAAATCCAAAAGAATACTCATACTTTTTGAGGGCATTGAAAAATGTGCATTCCCAATTATGTTTTATTGGTTGGTGTAGATTAGATGCCATTGTCTGGAGATAGGCATGGGATATATAGAGCAAAGTCACATAGGGAGCAGTGTTGGTTAAAATGTCTATTTACATATGGAGAGACATCTGTTTTCATAGTCATTGAACCACTAAATTTAAGTGGCAATTATTGACTTCTATTTCATACACTGAAACAAAAGAACATTAATTGTGGACCCAGGATTTGCTATTTATTGCAAAGTTAATGGAAAATACTGAACCATTTTAGCTTCTGAGTTCAGATAGAGGGTTTGGCAAAAAAAAAAAATCTGTTTACTCTTGCTGATTGTAAATGTGGTCATCTCACTTAACTTGTAAGATGACTCTCAGTTTCCTAATTGATAAAACAGGAATTAGACTAAGAATAATAGACTAAGAATTAGAGTTTACAGTGAGAATTCCTATAAGCAAAACAAAATTATCTCAATGCATTTAGTTCTTTGGTTCAGATAAAAATAATTTGAATAGCAAGGGTCATGTGTAGGCATGTTTGTAAATATACAAAGGAGGAAGAAGGGGAAGTATCTGTATTCAGATTTATTCTGCAATCTATGTATAGTGAGAATAGTGCAACAATATCTTCATCTGTAAAATTTATAACACAGCCACTATTTTGTGATATCAAATAAAATGACTATAAATATCTGAAAATTAAATACTATTCTGAAACTTTAAAAAAATAATAGAGGGCATATAGGGAAAAATTTACCTATTGCAAAGTAATTCCAGTTAGTAGTATTTTAACATTCTTTCATCAACTGTAACAAATGTACTATACCCATACTATGAGTCAACAATGGAGGGGGGTAGTTAGGGGTATGAGAGGATTTGAGTTTCCTTTTTTTTGCATGTATTTCTTTTCTGGAGTAATGAAAATGTTCTTAAAATTAAAAAAAAATTAATTGTGGTGATGGATGCACAGCTGTATGATGGTACTGGGGGCAATTGATTGTACACTTTGGATCTTTGGATAATTGTATGGTATGTGAGCAATCTCAATAAATTAAAAATTTTAAAATAAAAAAATGAATACTGGCTGGTTAATAAACTCAACATGTGACAATAATTATTGACTGTTTTAAAATGTATATCCAAAATATAACCTTAAGAGGGCCAGATTTATTTATCTTATAGATAGAGCAGCTCAAAATGTTTAGAGGCATCACTTGTTTAAATTATAGCAATATGATTGTTTTCAAAGTGTGTTTACTTAGGGAAAAAGTGATTATAGAAAAATACTAGAACTAATTTGCCAATGAAATAGATTCTAACCACAATCCACATCATCTTAGATTTTTAAATGTGTAGTTTCATGTTTTAAGCAAATTCTATTAAAGAGCTATTCAATATACTTAATCACTTTAACTTCCCATGAAAACCAAATAAAAATCACATTTGAATGATTTATGTTTTTATCTGATTGTGCCAAATGTACATCCAAGCACAAGAGGCAGATATCTTCTCTGAGAGGTGCAAGAGTTGTTCTTTCAAGAATGCCCTCTAATATTGAAATCAGCAATTTTAATATATGTAGTCATGTGTGTATATATATATATGTATATATATATTTCAAAAAGCAAAGCATCATCTCTTCGTCTATTAACTAAATGGTAAGAATGGGGGCCACCAGGCATTGATGAGCACCAGAAGGTCCCAAAGGCACTTGAAAAGGATTACTGGTGTGGGATATGAGCCTGCAGGGGCAGGATATGGTGCTGGTGTCCCCATGCTCCTGGTGGGACAGTGCCTCATGGTACAGGTGGTGCTCTCCCTGGTGCTTGGGGAGGAGGAAGAATGGGATTTGGCCCTGGAGATGGAGATGGCATATTAGAGGTAGGATACTGCCCTCCTATTCCTGGTGCCCATGGTCCAGAAGACATGGATCCCTATGGACCTAAAGGACCAGCTGCAGCTGGATCTGTGGGTGCACAATATGGTCTAGGAAGCTCTGGAAAAGGCATATTTTGTGTAGAATATTGTCCAGTGGGGCCAGAGCCTGGCACTGTTGGGGCTAGATAAGGACCACCAGGTGGGGGGCATGATTGTCCAGAAGGAGGAAAAGGTGCTGGGGGTAGTCTGGTGGGAGGCACAGAGGGATACATTCCTGTTGGTGCAGGTCCAAAAGACACAAAAGGTGTTGCACTTGGTGGGAGTCTAGATGGCACAGAAGGTAGAGTACTTGGGTTATTCCAAGGGTTGGAACCTGGCCAGCCTTGAGGAGGTTGACCAGGTTTTGTATTGCTAACAGCAGAGGTTTTGGCAGCACAGTGTTTGGGTAGTGCATCTGCCAATGAAAACTTTTCATTTTCCCAGCAAGATCTGATCCCATAGTAAGGTTTAGAAGCAGCGATGGGTATGAAGGAACTGAACACTGATGAACTGAATGCAGCCTGGCAGACGGTGGCAGCAGAAGCAGCAGCAACAACAACAGCAGCACGTGGCTCCCTGTTGGGAGGCTTTTGATTACTGATTCAATATCTTTGCTAGTCATTGGTTTGTTGAGGTCTATTTCTTCTTGAGTCAAAGTAGGTAATTTATATGTTTCTTGGAATTTGTCCATTCCATCTAGGTTATCTAATTTATTGGTGCACAGTTGTTCACATATCCTCTTACAGTCCTTTTTAGTTCAGGAGGTTCAATAGTAATGTCCCTCTTTTTACTTCTGATTTTTATTCTTTGTATCCTCTTTTTTCTTTGTCAACCTAGCTAAAGGTTTATCAATTTATTGATCCTTTCAAAGAACCAACTTTTGATTTTATTGATTTTCTATATTTTTTCTTGTTTTCTATTTCATTTATCTCTGCTGTAATCTGTTATTGCTTTGTGTTAATTTGCTCTTCTTTTTCATATTCTTCCACATTTAAGGTTAGGTCTCTGATTTGATGTCATTCTTTTTTATGTAAGCATTTAGAGCTATAAACTTCTAAATATTTGTGAATTTTCCATTCCTCCAGGATAGACTACATGTTGGGTCACAAAACAAGTCTCAATAAATTCAAAATATTGAAATCATACAATGCATACTCTCTGACTACAATAGATTGAAGCTAGAAATCAATAACAGAGGGAGAAATGGAAAATTCATGAATATGTGGAAATTTAGAAACATATCCTTAAACAACAAATGGGTTAAAGAGGAAATCAGAAGCAAAATTAGGAAATATCTTGAGGTGAATGAAAATGAAACATACCCATGGGGCACAGCAAGTGTGGTGCTGAGAGGGAAGTTTATAGCTCCCTGTGGCTAATTTAAATGCTTGTGAAACTGTTTTGAGTTCTGTTTCTTGAGTTGATTTTATGTTTGGGAGACCATAAACCTCTTAAACCTCATGAGTACTGACTATTGCATAAGATGCTTTGTAATATCCTGTGTATCTCTCATACAAATTCTGTCAGAGAACACAATTAAGACAGGATTGGGAATAGGAATTCTGATAAATCAGAGCAAGGTCAAGGATCTTCTTTTATGATTGTGAGGCAATCATGGTCACCTATTTGGTCATGAACTGGCAGCAGAGTAGCTTTGTTTCAAAGGTTACACATCCCTAGAATAATATTAGGATTAGAAAATAATGCTTATCCATAGTTTATTTGGTGGCACACTGTTGTGTTTTGTGAACTTGGAAAATGGCAGTAACAGCACAAGGTATACATGAGTCAAATCCTGAGCCTTTCAATCAGAATGTCATCTGCTTCTATGGCTTATAAATGTCCTAGTATCTTCAGAGCAACAGTACCCAGTAACATGGAAAAATACAAAATAGGGATATAATCAGGACCTAATTTTTAATAAGCACACCACTAATAGCTCCTTTATTTAGGTTTGCAGAAAAAGTGGAATGATATATCAGAGTTGGGAACTCCTAATACCAATGGGGAAACAATGACTAATTTAAGGGTTTGAAAGTCTTCTTTAGCCATTTTTGACCACAATAAAGACCCTGATGATGCCTCCTATAACATCTCCATGAGACACATAGGCTTTTCACAAAACACTGGGATCCATTCCCTGCAATACCCAACCAATTCTCAAAATTGGTGGAGTCTTTTTTTTTCATGGTAGATGGCTTTATTTGTAATGAAGGCTAACTTTTGGATGGAAATATCTTCCATCCATCAGTGAATAATAAATATTCCAAATAACTGACTTCGGTTTGATAATATAGCAAGTTTTCTACAGAGGCTTTATGTCCTTGAATAGCAAAACATGGCAGTAAAGCCAGAATATCTTCTTTACAAGCATGTAAAGCAAGTAAGATGGAGACTGCCTTTGTGCAAGAGCATGGTCCACACTAGCAGGAAGGAAAGGACTGGAGAGAGATGGAGGGAGGCCTAGAGTGTTCACTGCAGTTTTCTTCACCACCCAACCCCTATATGGGAGTGAAAATTCCAGGGAAGTGGGAATTATTGTTCTTTGCTTGTTGGGGATCTCTGGACAGTGAATAAAGTAGTCAAATGTCTGTGTGTGGGGGGAGGATAAAGATAGGGAGGGGATAGGAGAGGAGATGGTAGAGCATATGGGGACCAGGAAACCCTGGGGCTGTCCAGGCAGGCTAGTGATCTGCTTACAAACATAAGAACTTCCAGTATCAGGCCCTCTCAAACCCTGTTTTGTTCTCCTTGATCGGGAATGACTTTGACTTCTTTTTCTTGTGGTTGAGGGCAGGTTCAAAAAGCTCTCCAAAGAGAGACAGAGAATGGAACTAGGAGAACTGCAAATCCAACAGGCAATGGCATTCTTCGAAGGAGCCTGGGAAGCAGGGAATAGTTTCTGTCCAATGCCCCCAGGGTTTCAGGAGTCCAAATGGGCAGTAGATTCAGACTCCACACTCTCCTTGGAATGCTTTAAATCCCTGGTGCTTGTGGGTGGAGTGAATTTGTTATTTCATTGCCTTTATTAGATTTTGCTGTGCCTGGGTCTTAAAAATTTATGAAAGCTAAACAGCTGCTTAAGCTATAGAATTCTCTGGCCCCATTCTCTGGCCACCTATTTACCATTCACACTCATAAGTATGCATTTTATCTGAGTCCTGCTTCAGATCCTTGTTTCTTCTGGGCTCTCATTCTCTGCCTCTTCTTGCCACAGAAAAGTTGCGCCATTGTACTGGGTGAAAACAAAATCACCCTTCCCTAATTTGAATCCGTGCAATGCCCTCACAGGTACAATCAGACTGATGCTTGCTTGATCAAACAACAGCACACCATAACCTAGCCATGTAGATACATGAAATTAACCATCATAGTGAGCATGTGCCACTTTGTCCTGGATCAACCCAGATTTTCATTGAGGGTTTTGAATCCACTCATATTTCTCTCCTTCTCACTCCCTTTGCCTGATCCACCCCAACTTGCTGCCTCCAAATCTGGCTCCCCCAGTTTCTGTGCCACTGCCATACCAGCCACTGCTGTATCAGCCTTCCAAACCCTAGCTCCCTCTTGGAAATGGTAGGCCTTCTCTTCCAGGAGTTATTTCTCCCCATGTGTAGGGCCTCTGTGAAGTATGAACAGAAGTCCAGCAACCCCTTAAAGACAGGCTAGTAGGATCATGGCATGGATCCTGCTGCAGTTCAACCAAGCCTAAGTTCCAAGGCCTTTTTGGTCTGCCTGCTGTTGTTCAGTGAAATGTTGCTAATGAAGAGTAAGGTTCCTTTGGGTTCCTAGTTTACCAAAAACAATATGCTCTCCTGACCAATATGTTTCACTGAGATTCAGGGACACAGAGTGCATTGGAAAATACAAAGTGCATTTTGAATTCAAAAGTGGAACACTAGAGGGAGAGTTCCAGAAGATGGTGGCATAGAGAGGAGTGGAAGCTAGTTAGTCCCCTTGGAACAACTAATAAACAACCAAGCACAACTAGTAAATAATCTGGAATAACTGCAGGGGAACAAACATGACTGCCCACTTATACACCAACCTGAATTGGGAGGAATGCCCAAGATCACAGCATAGAATCTGTAAGTAGAAACTGCAGACCTGAGCCAAAAGCCCCCCCACAGACTGAACTGCAAAGCCTCGCTGTGATAGAGAGCAGCACTCTCTGAGAAAGTGAATATAGCTCAGCTGAGCTCCAACTGGGGTTAATTAACAAGCATGGACTGCTCAATACAAGCTATGAATCCCCAACAAGCAGACAGAAGCTTTTGGTGATGACTGACCTTGGAGAGCTGGAGGACTTCTCTGGAAGGGTGGGAGAGCCCAGTGGACCAGGTGTTGTCTCTGGCTGATGGGTAAAACTGAGCACAGCCAGGAACTGGCCCTGAAGGGGGGATTTCTGTCCCTTTTTTGGCTCAGTGGAGAAAGCCTCAGCCATTTTCAGTTCCCAGCACTTTGACCCAGACAAGGGTGGAGACAGCAAAGACAGAGAGACTATTCAAATGCTAATGACCTCTCCCTAGGGTGTGTATCTTCCCTAAGAGGAAAGAATTGGTGCCAAGCTCTACTAACCACCTTCTATTAAGAATCAGACCACAGACCCTGGAGGAAAATAGTCATGGGCCACACCTCCTTACACCAGTGTGGAGTTACAGGCTGATAGGCACTACCTGCTGGGCAGAAAAGCACAGTGACTTGAGACCTCACATGGTGTACCAATCTTCTAAGACACCCTCAGGCAAACTGCATTGCCTCCTTCTAGACCTGAGCCCATTCTGGTCTGGGAAAACCTGATTGGGGTAACCAAGGAAATCAGATGCCAAGACAACAGAAAACTACAACCTACACTAGGAAAAATAAAGTGTGGCCCAGTCAAAGGAACCAACTTACACTTCAACTGAGATACAGGAATTTAAACAACTAATGCTAAATCAATTCAAAAAGTTTGGGGAAGATATGGCAAAAGAGATGAAGTGTATAATGCAAACACTGGGCATATATAAGGTAGAAATTAAAAGTTCAAAAAAACAACCAGCAGAATCTATGGAAATGAAAGACGCAAGAGATGGAAGAAACAATGGAGACATACAACAGCAGATCTCAAGAGGCAGAAGAAAACACTCAGGAACTGGAGAACAAGACACCTGAAAGCCTACACACACACACACAAAAAAAAAAAAAACAGATAAAAAAAGAATGGAAAAATATGAGCAACATATCCAGGAATTGAATGACAACATTCAATGCAGGAATGTACTTGTCATGGGTGTCCCAGAAAGAGAAGAGAAGGGAAAAGGGGCAGAAGCAATAATAGAGGAAATAATCAATGAAAATTTCCCATCTCTTATGAAAGACATAAAATTACAGATCCAAGAAGCGCAGCGTACTCCAAACAGAAGAGATCTGAATAGGTCTACACCAAGACACTTCATAATCAGATTATCAAACGTCAAAGATAAAGAGAGAATCCTGAAAGCAGCAAGAGAAAAGCAATCCATCACATACAAAGGAAGCTTGATAAGACTATGTGTGGATTTCTCAATAGAAAGCATGGAGGCAAGTAGGAAGTGGGGTGATATATTTAAGATACTGAAAGAGAAAAACCAACCAAGAATCCTATATCCAGCAAAACTATCCTTCAAATATGAGGGAGAGCTTAAAATATTCTCTGACAAACAGACAATGACAGAGTTTGTGAACAAGATACCTCCTCTACAGGAAACACTAAAGGGAGCACTAAAGACAGAAAGGAAAAGACAGGAGTGAGAGGTTTGGAACACAATTTGGGGAGATATTAGCACAGCAATGTAACAAAGATGACTCTGAGTCTGGTTGAAAGAGGAAGGTTAGGAGCATGTGGAACACCAGAATGAAAGAGGAAAGATAGAGACTGGGACTGTATAACTCAGTGACACATAGTGTGCTCAGCAATTGTGATAAAAGGTACAAATATGTTTTTACATGAGGTAGAACAAATGAATGTCAACATTGCAAGGTGTAAAAAATAGGGTGGGATGGGGGAAAATACAATCAATGCAAACTAGAGGCTATAATCAACAGAAACATTGTATTATGCTCCCTTTAATATAACAAAGGCAATATACCAAAGCTAAATACATATGGGGGGATGGGACATTGGGAAAGGGTATGGAACTCTTGGCATTGGTGACATTGTCTGAATCTTTATCATACTTTAGTTTAATGCTATCTTTACTTTTGGAACTTTCTAGCTCTTATGTGTTTTTCTTTTGTTTTATTTGTTTTGTTTTACTCTCTTTTTTCTTTGTCTTTTGTTCCTCTATCTTCTTTGAGTCTTCCTCCTTCTTTGTGGAAGAAATGGAGATGTCTTTATATAGATAGTGGTGGTGGTGGTGAATACATAAATACATGACTATACAGGGAACCATCGATTGTTTACTTAGGATGGAATGTATGGTGTGTGAACAAAACCATCTTAAAAAATGAGTTGATGAAGAAACCTTGAGGGCACTATATTGAGTGAAATAAGACAGACGCATAAGGAAAATATTGCAGGGTCTCACTGATATGAACAAATTATAATATGTAAACACATAGACATGAAATATAAGTTACCAGGATATAGAAGGAGACTAAAGAATGGGGAGAAGTTGCTTATTATGAGCAGAATGTTCAACTAGGGTGAACTGAAACATTTGGAAATGGACAGAGGTAAAGGTAGCACATTGTGAGAATAACTAACAGTGCTGAATGGTGTATGAATGCTGTTGAAAGGGTAAGTTCAGAGTCACGTATGTCACCAGAAAGAACATTGGAGATTAAAAGATGGGAATGTATAAAGCAGTGAATCTTGTGGTGGTCAATGTCTACTGTACAAATATAAGAAATCTCTCTCATGAAATAGAACAAATGTATGACACTATAGCTAGAAGTTAATAATAGAGGGGCATATAGGAAAAATATACCAATTGCAAACTATATACTACAGTTAGTAGTATTTTAACATTCTTTCATAAACTGTAATAATATACTATACCAATACTATGAATCAATAATGGAGGGGGGGTGGTTAGGGGTATGGGAGGATTAGAGTTTCCTTTTTTGTCTTTATTTATTTTCTGGAGTAATTAAAATGTTCTAAAAATTGAAAAAAACAAGCAATTGTATTGATGGATGCACAACTGTATGATGATATGGACAAATGATTATACACTTTGGATCTTTGGATAATTTTATGGTATGTGAACAATCTCAATAAAAATAAACAAACAAACAAACAACAAAAAAAGAATAAAATGGATAAGTTTTGGCATGTTCCCCCCCAAAAAATGTGGAACACTACCAAGACAGATGCCAGGTTGAAGGGAGAAAGTTTTTATTGGGGACAGCCCCCATCCTTACCAGGCAGAACTAGGTCACCATATACCCAGAGAGCTCTTAGCCAAAGGGAGATATCTAGGAGCCTACCCCTCTCCCCCATTTTCCTGAACTTCTCCATGTGTCTGCTCCTCCTTTATTGACTCAGCTTAGCTCAAACTACAGAAAGCTAAGCTGAAAATCTGTAAGGGCCTTAGAGATAATACTTTCAAAACTCCTCATGTTATAGACAGAGAGACTAAGACCCTGAAAGAGTAGGGGATTGAGCAAGGTAGAGCTGGTAACTGAGGTCTAGGGCTAAGGGTAGAAGGGGAACTTCTAAAACAAAGAATATGTCCTAGATTAAGTGGGGGAGGGTTATGGAGAAAGGTCAGGACCCAGAGCTTAGACTTTGTGTCTACCTCTAGGGTTAGTTGAAGGTTTCCTGATGGGCTCCTAGCACTGGCATTCAAAGTATTTCTCAGCAACAGAAATGCCACCTCTCAGCAATTCTTCTGGAACTTGAAGACTGTGAGCATTTAATTTTCCAAAAATAAAATACTAGTATAGGTAAGGCTGTGAGAACAAAGCTTAGGGCAGGCCATGAGTGAGGCAGTTCAGAGAATACAACTGAGAAATCACCCAATGACAACATTTGCAGACTACACAGTTTACAAAAACCTGTTATGCTTGTCTTCTATGTATTTTACAGAATGATTATTGTCAGGGTATACTTCATAACATGGAAATCTGACCTTGTCAGTCCCCAACCGAGAAACCACTCATGAATCCCATTGACTTTGTGAAATTAGAGCTGAACTCATGAGCATGGCATTCAAGTTCCCAGGTTACTTTCCCAGACTCATCTTCTTCCACCTAACCCCTACCTAAACTTCCCATACATACTATCTTTATTCATACTTATCATGTATATTTCTATCTTCCAAAATATTGTTCATACTGTTCCATCAGCTTGAAGTACCTTTCTCTACTTTGTAATTATATGATAATCCTCCAGGGCTCAATTCAAAGATCACCTTCTGTTCTTTTAAGTTTTTTTTTTAATAACATCATTATTGAGAACTAATTCACCCATTTAAAGCATTCAATTCAATGGCTTTTAGTATTTCCACAAAGTTGTGCAACCATCACCATGATCAATTTTTAGAATATTCAAAAAGAAACTTCCTACATCTTATCTATCACCCCTAATATCCCCATCCACCACAATCCTAGGCAAACATTAATCTACTTTCTGTCTCTATAGATTTGGATATTATGGACATTTCATATAAATGCAAACATTTAAAATGTGCTATTTTGTTACTGATTTCTTTCACCTAGTATGTTTTCAAGGTTCACTCACATTTTACAATGTATTTGTGCATCATTCTTTTTATTGCTGAATAATGTTGCATTATATGGATGTACCACATTTTGTTTATATATCCATCAGTTTATCTACATTTGAGTTGTTATCACTTTTGGGCTATCAGGAAAAATGCTATTATGAACATTCCTGTATAAGGTGTTTTTGGTAGACATGTTTTCAACTCTCTTGGGTATATATGTAGGAGAAGAATTGTTTTGTTATATAGTAGCTCTATGTTTAAAATTTTGAGGAATTGCCAAACTTGTTGTGTGGTAGACATCTAATTCATTTCTTTTGCACGTGAATATCCAGTTGTCCCTGCACAATTTGTTGACAAGATTATTTTTTGACATTGAATTATCTTGGCAACCTTGTCATCAATCAATTCACAATAAATGTACATGTTTATTTCTGGACTCTCAATTTTATTTCATTAACCTATAGGTCTATCCTTATGCCAGGTCCACATTGTCTTGATTACTGTAGCTTCATAGTAAAATTGAAATTGGGAAGTGTGAATCCTACACTTTTCAGTATTTTTTTGGCTATCTGAGTCCCTTATATGCCAAGATGAATTTTAGGATCAGGTTGTCAGTTGTGGCAAAAATTCAGCTGAGATAATGAGAACCAGGCATGCTAAGCACCCAACCTCAAATCCACAGATAGCTTCTGTGCCATTCAAAAGATAGGCAGGGTGGGCTTCCAGAAGATGGTGGTTAGGAGACAGGGCAAAAAAAATCTCCATGAAAAATACTAGATAAAAGACAGAAAGTGACCCAGAACAGCAGTTCCAGCAATGTACCAGCTGGACAAGGTCTGCTAAATCAACAGGGCCTGTGTACTCGGTGAAACTGGAAGTCTGCATTCTGAAATGAGTGAGTGAGCCTGCTGGATAACTGGCAGCCATGCTGTAGTCTGGGGAAACTGGGAGTTGGTGTTTGGAGTTGGGGTAATTTTAAAAACCCAAAAGTGGCTGCAGATATGGCAGTGAGAACTGCACAGTGAAGTGTGGTGGGAACTGCATCCCCACAACCGCTGGGTATGCCTGAATATCTGGTGTGGACAATAGCCTTTAGCACACCTACTGCTAATTGTCTCAGAGCTAGGAAGGCAGAGGTTAGCAAAAAGAGGAAAATAACCACACCCCATACAGCCAACTTCACAGCAGGCTGGGAATGCTCTTGCCCAGCACCAGTGCTGCAGCCCAGAGCTGTGCCAAACAACCCAGCATGGCAGGAAGTGTTTCCAGCAACACATGCACACACCACAATATATGGCATGGATGATAGCCTTTCGTGCACCCACAGCTAATTGTCCCAGAGCTAGGAAGGTGGAGGTGTGTGAAAAGGGGGAAATTAACATGCCCCATACAGCCATCCTTTCAGCAGGCTGAGAATGCCCTTACATGGCCCTTTGGCCAAAAACTTCCCTTGGGGGATGGCACTCACTTGTGATGTAACACAGGCTTCCCTCAGCAGAGGCACAAGGAGGGACCCACTTGGAACTCCCAGGGACCACACACCAATACCAAGGACTTGAGATTCAGCAGCAGAGACAAACTGTGGTGAGACTGAATGGAATGTTTAGACTTTTGCAACAGCTTTAAATCCACAGGAACACCTAGGAGGCTTGATTGTTAAAGCCACCCTCCCTCCCTAACTGCTCAGACACATGCCCCATATTCAGGGCAGGCAGCACTAACTACACATGCAAACTTGGTGCACTAATTGGACCCCCGAAAGATTCAGAACCCCAGTCAACACAAAGACAAAGTTGGGGAGAACTGGCTTGAGGGGAATAGGTGACTCATGGATGCCACATGCTGGTTAGTTAAAGTGTACACCACAAAGCTATAGATCTGGCAAATTAGAGATAAGTGTTTGAATAAGTCTACATATCCTAAAAGAACCCTATCAAGTTAAGCAAATGCCAAGAGGCCAAAAACAACAGAAAAATTTAAAGTATATGAAGAAACCAGATGATATGGATAACCCAAACACCCAAATCAAAAGATCAGAGGAGACACAGTATTTGGAGCAATTAATCAAAGAACTAAAGACAAACAGCAAGAGCATGGCACAGGATATAAAGGACATGAGGAAGACCCTAGAAGAACATAAAGAAGAAATTGCAAGAGTAAATGAAAAAAATAGATGATCTTAAGGAAATAAAAGAAACTACCAGCCAAATTAAAAAGATTCTGGATACTCACAGCACAAGACTAGAGATAGCTGCACAGTGAATCAGTGACCTCAAAGAAGGCAGAATGGAAAGTGAAAGAACAAAAGAAAGAATGGGGGAAAATAAAAAAAAATTGAAATGGACCTCAGGGATATGATAGAAAATATAAAACATCCAAATATAAGACTCATTGGTGTTCCAGAAGGGGAAGAGAAGAGTAAAGGTCTAGAAAGAAATTGTTGGGGAAAACTTTCCAAACCTTCTAAACAACATAAATACACAATCATAAATGCCCAGCAAACTCCAAATAGAATAAATCCAAATAAACCCACTCCAAGACATATTCTGATCAGATTGTCAAATACTGAAGAGAGGGAGCAAGTTCTGAAAGCAGCAAGAGAAAAAGAAATTCACCACTTACAAAGGAAATAGCATAAGACTAAGTAGTGACTACCCAGTGGCCACCATGGAGGCAGGAACACAGTGGCATGACATATTTAAAATTCTGAGAGAGAAAAATTTCCAACCAAGAATTCTTTATCCAGCAAAGCTCTCCTTCAAATTTGAGGGAGAGCTTAACTTTTCCACAAATGCTGAGACAATTTGCTAACAAGAGATCTGCCCTACTTGAGATACTAAAGGAAGCCATATGGAAAATAAAGACAGGAGAGAGAGATATGGAGAAAGGTTCAGTACTAAAGAGATTCAGTACAGGTACATTAAAGGACATTAAGAGAGAGAGGGAAAAATAAAACTGACAAGCATAAACCAAATGATAGGATGATGCAAGAAATGCCTTCACAGCAATAATGTTGAATGTAAATGGATTAAACTCCCCAGTAAAGATATAGATTAGAAGAATGGATCAAAAAATATGAACCATCAATATGTTGCATACAAGAGACTCATCTTAGACACAGGGACACAAAGAAATTGAAAGTGAAAGGATGGAAAAAATATTTCATGCAAGGTATAGCCAAAAGAAAGCAGGAGTAGCAATATTAATGTCAAATAAAATAGACTTTAAATGCAAGAATGTTATGAGAGACAAAGAAGGCCACTACATAATAAGAAAAGGGTCAATTCAATGAGATGAAATAACAATCATACATGTTTATGCACCCAATTAAGGTGTCACAAAATACGTGAGACAAACACTGGCAAAACCAAAGGAAGCAATTGATGTTTCCACAATAATTGTGGGAGAATTCAACACATCACTCTCTCCTATAGATAGATCAACCAGACAGAAGACAATAAGGAAATTGAAAACCTAAACAACCTGATAAATAAATTTGACTTATCAGCCATATATAGAACATTGCATCCCAAATCACCAGGATACACATTCTTCTCTAGGGCTCATAGAACTTTTTCCAGAATAGATCATATGCTGGGACATAAAACAAACCTCAATAAATACAAAAAATTTGAAATTATTCAATGCATATTCTCTGACCACAATGGAATACAATTAGAAGCCAATAACCATCAGAGACTTAGACAATTCACAAATTCCTGGAGGTTAAACAACACACTCCTAAACAATCAGTGGGTTAAAGAAGAAATAACAAGAGAATTGCTAAATATATAAAGATGAATGAAAATGAGAACACAATGTATCAAAACCTATGGGATGCAGCAAAAGCAGTTCTGAGGGGGAATTTTATAGTGCTAAATGCAAACATCAAAAAGGAAGAAAGCTAAAATCAAAGAACTAATGGAGCAACTAAAGATGCTAGAAAATGAACAGCAAACTAATCCTAAACCAAGTAGAAGAAAAGAAATAAAGATTAAAGCAGAAATAAATGACATAGAGAACAAAAATACAATAGAGAGAATAAATAACACCAAAAGTTGGTTCTTTGAGATCAAGATTGACAAGTCCCTAGCTAGACTGACAAAATCAAAAAGAGAGAAAACCCAAGTAAACAAAATAATGAATGAGAAAGGTGACATTACTGTGGATACCAAAGAAATTTAAAAAATTATAAGAGGATACTCTGAACAACTGCATGCCAACAAACTGGATAATGTAGAGGAAATGGATAATTTCCTGGAAACATGAACAACCTAGAATGACCAGAGAAGAAATAGAAGATCTCAACCAACAAATCACCCACAAAGAGATCAAATCAATCATCAAAAAACGTCCCAATAAAAGTGCTGGAGAAAACATGGAGAGAGGGATGTACCTATTTACTGTTGATGAGGAGGCAGAATGGTGTAGCCTTTATGGAGGTCACTGTGGTGGTTCCACAAGAAGCTAAGTATGTGGGGGCCATAAGGTCCTGCAACCTCATTATGGGGTATGTACTTGGAAGATCTGAGAGCAAGACATGAATGGACATTTGCACATTGGTTTTTATGGGGGCAGTATTCACAATTTGCAGTGGGTGGAGGTGGCCTAAGGGTACACTTAGGAACAGAATGGTGAACTGTGGTGTGTGCATGCAATGAAATACTGAGCAACTACCAGAAGGAGTGAAGTTGTGAGACATGCAAGGAGTTGAATGGATCCTGTAGACAGTATTTTGAGTGAAGTATGCCAGAAACAAAAGAAAACACTATAATGCCTCACTGTTATAGACTAACTACAATGTTTAAACTCAGAATTGAATCTTAGAGAACAGCCTAAGAGGGAAATTATTATTGTAATGGTGCCTAGATTGTATTCTCTTACAGCAGTCAACTCTATTCCTGAATTGTAATGGCTACCTCCAAACTCTGAGATGTTGATCCCTTGGTGTATGAACTGGTCTCTGGAACATTGGGTATCTGTATGACACCCAAAACTCAGAGGTACAGCTCAGCAGATATGAATGTCAGTACTAATGCATACAGCAACCATTAAAAAATAGCAGAAAAAGAGCACAGACATCAATTAGAGATATGAATGAAGCAGATCTGGTTAAGACTAGGGCAAATCAGGCCAAAGTGTAAAGGTTGAAACTGACAGTGTGCTAAAACTTCAGCTTGTGTGTGAGACAAAGGGAAGAAATGTTTATTTGGTGCAAGATCTATATTTTCTAAACAATATAACCTCTAAAGTTAGTTTGTTCAAACACCACAATTACATGGAACTTTGAACAAGATGTGAGATACAGCAGATCTGTATAGGTTAGAGTGAAATAGCAACACAACCCAAAGTAATTTGGACAGAGAATAAAAATATATATTTTCCCCCCTGAGGAGCTGGGGGAGGATGTGGAGCTGTTGGGCTTCCTCACCTGGATTGTTGCTGATGTTCTCACAAACACTGGGGACTGATGGCTTGACATGGTGAGCTTGCCATCTTGGGACTTGCCCTGTGAAGCTTGTTACTGCAAGGAGAGGCTAAACCTGCTTATAATTGTGCCTAGGAGTCTCCCACTGAGTGCCTGTTTGTTGCTCAGATGTGTCCCTGTCTCTAACTAAGCCACCTTGGCAGGTGATCTCACTGTCCTCCCCCCTACATGGGACCTGACTCCCAGGGGTGTAAATCTCCCTGGCAATGCAGGATATGACTCCCAGGGATGAATCTGGACCTGGCATTGTGGGATTGAGAACATCTTGACCAAAATGTGGATGTGAAATGAATCAAAATAAAGCTTCAGTGGCTGAGAGATTTCAAACAGAGTTGAGAGGTCACTCTGGTAGACATTCTTATGCACTATATAGATAACACCTCTTAGGTTTTAATGTATTGGAATAGCTAGAAGTAAATACCTAAAACTACCAAACTTCAACCCAGTAGTCTGGACTCCTGAAGGTGACTGTATAATAATGTAGATTACAAGGCATGACAGTGTGATTGTGAAAAGCTTGTGGATCATGCTCCCTTTATCCAGTGTAAGAATGGATGAGTAGGCAAATGGTGACAAAAACTAAATGAAATATAGGGTGGGATGGGGGATTATTGGGTGTTCTTTTTATTTTTTATTCTTATTCTGATTCTTTCTGGTATAAGGAAAATGTCCAAAAATAGATTGGGGTGATGAATGCACAACTATATGATGGTATTGTGAAGTTGATTAAACACTATGGATCATTGTATGGCACATGAATATATCTCAATAAAACTGAATTTAAAAAAACATCACACAAATAAATATCCAGGGCCAGATGGCTTCACAGGGGAATTCTACCAAACTTTCCAAAAAGAACTGGCACCAGCCTTACTTAAACTCTTTCAAAACACTGAAGAAAATGGAACACTACCTAGCACATTTTATGAAGCTAACATCTATCTAATACCAAAATCAGGCAAAGAAGCTACAAAAAAGGAAAACTACAGGCCAATCTCCCTAATGAATAGAGATGCAAAAATTCTGAACAAAATACTTGCAAATCAAATCCAAAACCCATTTAAAAAATTATACACTGTGACCAAGTGGGGTTCATTCCAGCCATGCAAGGATGGTTCCACATAAGAAAATCAATCAATGTATTACAATACATTAACAAATCAAAAGAGAAAAATCAAATGATCATCTCAATAGATGCTGAAAAACCCTTCAAAAAAATCCAACATTCCTTTTTGAAAAAAACAACTCAGAAGGTAGGAATTGAAGGAATCTTCCTCAATATGATAAAGAGCATATATGAAAAACTGACATCCAGCATAGTACTCAATGGTGAGAGACTGAAAGACTTCCCTCTAAGATCAGGGATGAGAGAAGGATGCCCTTGTCACCACTGTTATTCAACATTGTGCTAGAAGTGCTAGCCAGGGCAATCTGGCAAGACAAAGAAATAAAAGGTATCAAAATTGGAAAGGAAGAAGCAAAAAAGTCACTATTTGCAGATGATATGATCTTATATCTGAAAAACCCTGGGAAATCAATGATACAGCTACTAGAGCTAATAAACAAATTTAGCATAGTAGCAGGATACAAGATTAATGCATATAAGTCAGTAATATTTCTGTATGCTAGAAATGAATGAAGAGACACTGAAGAAAAAGATACCATTTTCAATAGCAACTAGAAAAGTCATGTATGTAGGAGCAAACTTAACCAAAGATGTAAAAGACCTATACAAAGAAAACTACATAACTCTACTAAAAGAAATAGAAACATTCCTTTAAAAATGGAAAAATATTCCTTGTTCATGGATAGGAAGGCTAAATGTCATTAAGATGTCAATTCTACCAAAATTCCTATACAGATTCAATGCAATTCCAATCAAAATTCCAACAACCTACTTTGCTGACTGGGAAAAGCTGGTTATCAAATTCATTTGGGAAGGGAGATGCCTCAAATTGCTAAAAACACTCTAAAAATGAAAAACAAAGTGGGAGAACTTACACTCCCTGACTTTGAAGCTTATTATATAGCCATGGTAGTCAAAACAGCATGGTGCTGGCACAAAGATAGACATATTGAGCAATGGAATCAAATTGAGAATTTGGAGATAGACCCCCAGATCTACAGCCAACTGATTTTATAAGGCCCCCAAAGCCACCCAACTGGTACATAGCCTTTTCAACAAATGAGGCTGGAAGAGTTGGATATCCATATCCAAAAGAATGAAAGAGGACCTCTATCTCACACCCTATGCAAAAAATTAACTCAAAGTGGATCAAAGACCTCAATATAATAGACAGTACCATAAAACCTCTAGAAGATAATGTAGGGAAACATCTTCAAGACTTTGTATTAAGTGGCCACTTCCTAGACTTTTCGCCCAAAGCACTAGCAACAAAAGAAAAAATAGATAAATGGGAACTCCTAAAAGTTAGAAGTTTCTGTACTTCAAAGGAATTTGTCATAAAGGTGAAGAGGAAGCCAACTCAATGGGAAAAAATTTTGGGAAACCATGAGTCTGACAAAAGACTGATATCTTCCATATATAAAGAAATCCTATGACTCAATGACAGTAGTACAGACAGCCCAATTATAAAATGGGCTAAAGAGATGAAAAGACAGTTCTCTGAAGAGGAAATACAAATGGCCAAAAAACACATGAAAAAATGTTCAGCTTCACTAGCTATCTGAGAGATGCATATTAAGACAACTGTGAGATACCATCTCACATCAATTAGAATGGCTGCCATTAAACAAACAGGAAACAACAAATGCTGGAGAGGATGTGGAGAAATTGGAACGCATTCATTGTTGGTGGGACTGTATAATGGTTCAGCCATTCTGGAAGACAGTCTGGCAGTTCCTTAGAAAACTAGATATAGTGTTACCCTACAATCCAGCAATTGCACTTCTTGTATGGTATGTGAATAAATGTTAGTAAAAAAATTCAGCTGAGATTTTGATAAAGACCCTGTCAAATCTTTAGACAAATTTGAGCAGATTGCCAAATTAACAATATTAAGTGTCCATTACATGAAGATAGGATTGTTTCATTTTGTATTTAGGTTTTATTTGATTTATTTCAAAAATGTTTTATAGTTTTCAGAGTAGGCTTTATATTTATTTTGTTAAATTTATTCCTTAGTGTTTTACTCTTCTTGATGTTATTTTAAATGCAATTACCTACTTAATTTCATTGTTGGGTTTTCCTTGCAAGTGCATAGAAATACACTAGATTTTTGTATATTGGTCTTTAATTCTACAAACTTGCTGAATCAATTTACTACTTCTGATATTTATTTTGCATATTCCTTAGGATTTTGCATAATGCAAACTCATGTCATCTGCAAATGAGAGCGTTGTACTTCTTCCTTTCTAATCTGGATGCCTTTTAACTCTTTTTTTTCCCTTGGTGGCACTGGTTGGAACCTCCAGTACAATATTGAACAGACATTATGCCAGCAGAGATCCTTGTCTTGTTCTTGGTCTTAGGAGAGAAGCAATCAGTATTTAACCAATAACTATGATGTTAGACATTGGTTTTACATAGATAACCTTTATTAGATTGAGAAAGTTTCTTCTGTTCCTAGTTTGTTGAGTGTTTTTACCATGAGAGATGGCTGTGCTTTGTCAAAGGCTTTTTCTGTGTTCTCTTGAGGTGATCATGTGGGTTTTGTCCTTTATTCTCTTGAAATGGTGTATTAAATAAATTGATTTTCAGATGTTAAGACAATCTTGTATTTCCAGGATAAACTGCACTTGGGTATGGTATATAATCCTTTTCCTTGTTTCTGGATTTGGTTTTTCCAGTATTTTGTTGAAGATTTTTCCATCTGTATTCATAAGATATATTGGTCTGTGGTAAAAAGGAATGAAGTCCTGATATATGTGATGACATGGATGAACCTTGAAGACATTTTGTTGAGTGAAATAAGCCAGACACAAAAGGACAAATCTTGTATGATCTCACTGATTTGAAACAATTAGAATAAGCAAAGTCATAGAGCCATAATCTAGAATACAAGTTACCAGGGGATGGGGTGGAGACACTGAATGGGAAGTTAAGACATAAAATGTATAGGGTTCCTATTTGGAATGATGGAAATTTTTTGGTAATGGATGGTGGTGATGGTAAGCCAACATTGTGAACACAATTAACAGTACTGAAATGTATATCTGAATATGATTAAAAGGGGAAATGTTAGATTGTATATATGGTAACAGAATAAAAAATTTCAAACCTATGGAACAACATTACACAGTGAACCCCAAGTTAAACCATGGACTTTAATAGTACAAATATAAAGATGTATGATCAGCAATTGTAACAAATGTTCAACACCAATGCAAGTTGTTGGTAATGGAGTGGATATGGGAATGCTGTATTTTATGCATACTTATTCTGTAAACCCACAATTTCTCCAATAAAGAAATTTTTAAAAATTACACAATCTATTAGGTGTGAGTCCTCCCACTTTGTTCTTTTCAAGATGTTTTTTGGTTTTCCAGGGTACCTTAACCTTCCATATAAATTTGATGATTGTATTTTACATTTCTGCAAAGAAGAGTGTTGGAATATTTTTAATTCTATTTTATTGAGATGTATTCAAATACCATACAATCATCCCTGGTGTAAAATCAATTGCTCACAGCACCATTATAAAGTTGTGCATTCATCACCACTTTTAATTTTTTTAACATTTTCATTACCATACCCCAAAAAAAAGAATAAGAATTAAAGTTAAAGTGGAAAAGAACACCCAAAACATCCCATCCCCCATCCCTCCATATTATTCATTTACTTTTTGTCCTCCTTTTTCAAGTCATCTGTCCATACACTGTATAAAGGGACTGGGAACCACAAAGTTTTCATAGTCATACAGTCACACAGTGTAAGCTATATAATTCTACAGTCATCTTAAAGAATCAAGGCTACTGGGTTGCAGTTCCATAGTTTTAGGTGTTTCTTTCCAGCTATCCCAATACATTAAAAACTAAAATGGGATATCCATATAATGCATAAGAATAATTTCCGGAATGACCTCTCAACTCTATTTGAGATCTCTCAGCCACTGAAACTTTATTTTGTTTCATTTCATTTCCCCCTTTTTGTCCAAGAATGTTTCTCAAGCCCATAATGCCAGGGCCAAGCTCATCACCATGAGTCATGTCCCATGCTGCCAGGGAGTTCCACACCCCCGGTAGTCACATCCCACATATGGGGGAGGGCAGTGATTTTGCCTGCAGAGTTGGCTTAGAGAAGACACATCTAAGCAACAAAAGAGGTTCTCTGAGGGTGACAATTGGGCACCATTTTAAGAAGGCTTAGCCTCTCCTTTTTAGTAACAAACTTCACAAGGGAGAGCCCAAAGATTGAGGGCTCAGCCTTCTAACTTTGTAGCCCCCAATGCTTTTGAGAATATCATTAATTCTCCAGTTGGGGAAATTTAATATTTCCACATTTTCCCCTAGTTCCTCAATGGGGTTTTGCAAATGCATCATTCTCTGCCAGAATCGTTCTGGGATGTGTTGGGGCTTCAGAATAACCTGCACAAACCAACCAGATCTCACTCCCCAATCAATGCTCAATGTAATTATGTTGTTTGAATAAACCAACCATAGAAGTGAAATTACATAATGTGTTACAAAAAGTATAGCTCTTGCGCTTAATAAACATTTCTTCCTTTAGTCCCACAAAGAAGCTGAAGCTTCAAAAACACTGTCAATATCATCCTTTACCCTTCAGCCTGATTTACCTTAGTTCTAACCAAGTCCATTTCATACATATCTCTAATTGAAGTCTGATCTCTTTTTTCAGACCTTTTAAAATTTGCTGTATGGGATAATGCTGATATTCATAGCTGCCAGACTCTGGCTCTGATTCTCAGGTGTCACACAGATACCCAAAGTTCCAGAGACTGACCAGGTTATAAAAAAAGAGCTCAGCATCTCAGAGTTTAGAAATAACCAATACAGCTCAGGAATAGATGTAACTGCTGTAAGAGCTTACACTCTAGGAACTTTTACAATAATCCATCCCCTGATAACCTATGCTCTCAGACTCAATTCTCAGTGTTTGCACATTATATTTAGTCCATATTAGTGAAGCATTATAATATCTTTCTTTTCATTTCTGGTTTATTTCACTCAACATACTGTCCTTAATATCCATTCACCTCACAACTTCACTCATTCTTGTAGCAGTTCAATATTCCATTCAAAGATCACCATTCCATTCATCAGTCAATGTACCCCTAGGTCACATCTATCCACTGCAAATTGTGAATACTGATACCATTAACTCCACTTTTCAAATGTCCTTTCATGTCCCTCTTTTCAGTTCTTCCAAGTATATAACAAACAACCTAGTTGCAGAAACATACGGCAACCCCATGCTTAGCTTCCTGTGGAACCACCACACTGCCCTCCAGACGGGCTGAAACATTCTTCTTACTCACCAATGGTGATTAAGTACATCCCTTTCTCCACATTTTCTCCAGCACTTGTATCCTTCTGTTTTTTAGATGGTTTTATTCACACACCATACATTCCATCCTAAGTAAACAATCAATGGTTCCTGTATAATCACATATTTATGCATTCACCAACAGTCTATATAAGGACATTTCCATTTCTTCCACACAAAAAAAGGAGAGGTGAAAAAATTAAACAGAAAAAAAGTGACAAGTAAAAAGCAACAAAAAATAAAATTAAAAATAAAATACAATAAAGAAGTCAGACAACAACACCAACACACAGAATCCCCATAACCCTCCCTTATATCCCCCTCTTATAAACATTTACCATTGGTATATTGCCTTTGTTACAAATAGTGGAAGCATATTATAATGTTACCATTAACTGTAAACTCTAATTTGCATTGATTGTATTTTTTCTGCTATACCACCACATTTTTAACACCTTGCAAAGTTGACAGTCATTTGTTCTCCCTCATGTAAAAACATACTTGTACATTTAATCACAATCATTGACCACTCTAGGTTTCAATAAGTTACATGGTCCCAGTCTCTATCTTCTATCCTTCCCCTATCATCTTACCAGTCCCTAACTTTCCTCCCTCAATCTTACAGCCATCTTTGTTCACTGTATTTACATTATTGTGTTACCATCACCCAACATTGTGTGCCAAACCTCTATCTCCTGTATTTTCCTATCTATCTGTAGTGCTCCCTTCAGTATTTCCTGTAGAGCAGGTATCTTGTTCACAAACTCTCTCATTGTCTGTCTTTGTCTTTGACATTTGATAGTCTGATTATCAAGTGTCTTGGTATAGATCTATTTGGATCTATTCTGTTTGGGGCACACTGCACTTTTTGGATCCGTAATTTTATGTCTTTCATAAGAGATGGGAAATTTTCAGTGATTATTTCCTTCATTATTTTTTCTGCCCCTTTTCTCTTCTCTTCTCCTTCTGGGACATCTATGACATGTACATTCATTTACTTCTTGCTGTCATTCAGTTACCTAAGATGCTGCTCATATTTTTCCATTATTTTCGCTATCTGTTCTGTGTGTAGGATTTCTTTTTTTTTATCTTCATTTTATTGAGATATATTCACATACCATGCAGTCATACAAAACAAATCTTACATTCAATTGTTCACAGTACCATTACATAGTTGTACATTCATCACCTAAATCAATCCCTGACACCTTCATTAGCACACACACAAAAATAACAAGAATAATAATTAAAGTGAAAAAGAACAACTAAAGTAAAAAAGAACACTGGGTACCTTTGTCTGTTTGTTTATTTGTTTCCTTCCCCTATTTTTCTACTCATCCATACATAAACTAGACAAAGGGGAGTGTGGTCCTTATGGCTTTCCCAATCCCATTGTCACCTCTCATAAGCTACATTATTATACAATTGTCTTCGAGATTCATGGGTTCTGGGTTGTAGTTTGATAGTTTCAGGTATCCACCACCAGCTACCCCAATTCTTTAGAGTGTAAAAAGGGTTGTCTAATTTGTGCGTAAGAGTGCCCACCAGAGTGACCTCTCGGCTCCTTTTGGAATCTCTCTGCCATTGAAGCTTATTTCATTTCCTTTCACATCCCCCTTTTGGTCAAGAAGATGTTCTCCATCCCACAATGCTGGGCTTGGATTCCTCTCCAGAGTCATATTCCATGTTGCCAGGGAGATTCACTCCCCTGGGTGTCTGATCCCACGTAGAGGAGAGGGCAGTGATTTCACCTTTCAAGTTGGCTTAGGTAGAGAGAGAGGGCCACATCTGAGCAACAAAGAGGCATTCGGGAGGAGGCTCTTAGGCACAATTATAGGGAGGCCAAGCCTCTCCTTTGCAGCAACCGTCTTCCCAAGGGTAAAACCTATGGTAGAGGACTCAACCCATTAAACCACCAGTCCCCTATGACTGTGGTCATGTTAGCAACCATCGAGGTGGGGTAGGCCAATACCCCTGCATTCTCCACAGGCTCCTCAAGGGGGCACTACATATTTTTTCCCTTGTGTTTTTTTTTAACTTTTTTTTCTTTTTTAAATCAACTGTATGAAAAAAAAATTTTTTTTAAAATACAATGAAAGAACATTTCAAAGAGACCATAACAAGGGAGTAAGAAAAAGACAACTAACCTAAGATAACTGCTTTACTTCCAACCTGTTCCTACTTTACCCCAAGAAAGTTACCTAATACAGCAACATTTCTGTGAAATTGTTCCTACTATATCCATCAGAAATTAACAGACCATAGTCATTCCTTGGCATCCTCAGAACATTAAATAGCTTATCTGTTCTTCTTGGATTATTCTTCCCCCTTCCTTAATTGCTCTCTATTGCTAGTTCCCCTACATTCTACATTATAAACCATTTGTTTTACATTTTTCAAAGTTCACATTAGTGGTAGCATATAATATTTCTCTTTTTGTGCCTGGCTCATTTTGCTCAGCATTAGGTCTTCAAGGTTCATCCATGTTGTCATATGTTTCACGAGATCATTCCTTCTTACTGCTGTGTAGTATTCCATCGTGTGTATATACCACATTTTATTTATCCACTCATCTGTTGAAGGACATTTGGGTTGTTTCCATCTCTTGGCAATTGTGAATAATGCTGCTATGAACATTGGCGTGCAGATATCTGTTCGTGTCACTGCTTTCCAATCTTCCGGGTATATATCGAGAAGTGCAATCGCTGGATCGAATGGTAACTCTATATCTAGTTTTCCAAGGAAGTGCCAGACTGACTTCCATAGTGGCTGAACCATTATAAAGTCCCACCAACAATGAATAAGAGTTCCAATTTCTCCACATCCCCTCCAGCATTTGCAGTTTCCTGTTTGTTTAATGGCAGCCATTCTAACCGGTGTTACATGGTATCTCATTGTGGTCTTAATTTGCATCTCTCTAATAGCTAGTGAAGCTGAACATTTTTTCATGTGTTTCTTGGCCATTTGTATTTCCACTTCAGAGAACTATTTTTTCATATCTTTTGCCCATTTTATAATTGGGCCGACTGTACTATTGTCATTGAGTTGTAGGATTTCTTTATATATGCAAGATATCAGTCTTTTGTCAGATACATGGTTTCCAAAAATTTTTTCCCATTGAGTTGGCTGCCTCTTTACCTTTTTGAGAAATTCCTTTGAGGTGGAGAAACTTCTAAGCTTGAGGAGCTCCCATTTATCTATTTTTTCTTTTGTTGCTTGTGCTTTGGGTGTAAAGTCTAGGAAGTGGCCACCTAATACAAGGTCTTGAAGATGTTTCATCCATTTTGAGTTAATTTTTGTGTAGGGTGTGAGGTAGGGGTCCTCTTTCATTCTTTTGGATATGGATATCCAACTCTCCCAGCCCCATTTGTTGAAAAGACCATTATGACTCAGTTCACTGACTTTGGGGGCCGTATCAAAGATCAGTCAGCCATAGATCTGAGGGTCTATCTCTGAATTCTCAATTCGATTCCATTGATCTATATGTCTATCTTTGTGCCAGTACCATGCTGTTTTGAAAACTGTGGCTGCATAAGAAGCTTCAAAGACAGGGAGTGTAAGTCCTCCCACTTTGTTTTTCTTTTTTAGAGTGTCTTTAGCAATTCGAGGCATCTTCCATTTCCAAATAAATTTGATAACTAGCTTTTCCAAGTCTGCAAAGTAGGTTGTTGGAATTTTGATTGGGATTGCATTGAATCTGTAGATGAGTTTGGGTAGAATTGACATCTTAATGACATTTATCCTTCCTATCCATGAACATGGAATATTTTTCCATCTTTTAAGGTCCCCTTCTATTTCTTTTAGTAGAGTTATGTAGTTTTCTTTGTATAGGTCTTTTACATCTTTGGTTAAGTTTATTCCTAGGTATTTGATTTTTTTAGTTGCTATTGAAAATGGTATCTTTTCCTTGAGTGTCTCTTCAGTTTGTTCATTTCTAGCATATAGAAACATTACTGGAGGGCAGGGCAAGATGGCGGACTGGTGAGCTGTATGTTTTAGTTACTCCTCCAGGAAAGTAGGTAGAAAGCCAGGAAGTGCGTGGACTGGAAACCACAGAGCAATCTGACTTTGGGCATACTTCATACAACACTCATGTAAACGTCGAACTGCTGAGATCAGCGAAATCTGTAAGTTTTTGCAGCCACGGGACCCGTGCCCCTCCCTGCCAGGCTCAGTCCCGGGGGAGGAGGGGCTGTCAGCTCCGGGAAGGAGAAGGGAGAACTGCAGTGGCAGCCCTTATTGGAAACTCATTCTACTGATCCAAACTCCAACCATAGATAGACTGAGACCAGACACCAGAGAATCTGAGAGCACCCAGCCCAGCAGAGAGGAGACAGACATAGAAAAAAACAGCACGAAAAACTCCAAAATAAAAGCGGAGGATTTTTGGAGTTCTGGTGAACATAGAAAGGGGAAGGGCAGAGCTCAGGCCCTCAGGCTCATATGCAAATCCCGAAGAAAAGCTGATCTCTCTGCCCTGTGGACCTTTCCTTAATGGCCCTAATTGCTTTGTCTCTTAGCATTTCAATAACCCATTAGATCTGTGAGGAGGGCCGTTTTTTTTTTTTAAATCCTTTTTTCTTTTTGTAAAACAATTACTCAAAGAAGCCCAATACAGAAAGCTTCAAAGACTTGCAATTTGGGCAGGTCAAGACAAGAGGAGAACTAAGAGAGCTCTGAGACAAAACGCAATAATTCAGTGGCTGAGAAATTTCAGTAAACACCACAACTTCCCAAGAAAAGGCGGGTGTCCGCTCACAGCCATCATCCTGGTGGACAGGAAACACTCCTGCCCATCGCCAGGCCCATAGCCCAGAGCTGCCCCACACAACCCAGTGTGACGGAAGTGCTTCAAATAACAGGCACACTCCACAAAACTGGGCGTGGACATTAGCCTTCCCTGCAACCTCAGCTGACTGTCCCACAGTTAGGAAGGTGGAGCAGTGTGAATTAACAAAGCCCCATTCAGCCATCATTTCAGCAGACTGGGAGCCTCCCTACACAGCCCAGCAGCCCAGAACCACCCTGGGGGGATGGCACTCACCTGTGACATAGCACAGTCATCCCTCAACAGAGGACCAGGGGGTGCACGGCCTGGAAGAGGGGCCCACTAGCAAGTCTCAGGAGCCATACGCCAATACCAAGGACTTGTGGGTCAGTGGCAGAGACAAACTGTGGCAGGACTGAACTGAAGGATTAGACTATTGCAGCAGCTTTAAAACTCCAGGATCACCAGGGAGATTTGATTGGTAGAGCCACCCCCCCTCCCTGACTGCCCAGAAACACGCCCCGTATACAGGGCAGGCAACACCAACTACACACTCAAGCTTGGTACACCAATTGGACCCCACAAGACTCACTCCCCCACTCACCACAAAGGTAGAGCAGGGGAGAACTGGCTTGTGGAGAACAGGTGGCTCGTGGACGCCACCTGCTGGTTAGTTAGAGAAAGTGTACTCCACGAAGCTGTAGATCTGATAAATTAGAGATAAGGACTTCAATTGGTCTACACATCCTAAAAGAATCCTATGAAGTTCAGCAAATGCCAAGAGGCAAAAAACAACAGAAAATTATAAAGCATATAAAAAAAACAGACGATATGGATAACCCAAGCCCAAGCACCCAAATCAAAAGATCAGAAGAGACACAGCACCTGGAGCAGCTACTCAAAGAACTAAAGATGAATAATGAGACCATAGTACAGAATAGAAAGGATATCAAGAAGACCTTAGAAGAGCATAAAGAAGACATTGCAAGACTAAATAAAAAAATAGATGATCTTATGGAAATTAAAGAAATTAAAGAAACTGTTGACCAAATTAAAAAGATTCTGTAGACCTGGCATCGTGGAACAGAGAACATCTTCTTGACCAAAAGGGGGATGTGAAAGGAAATGAAGTAAGCTTCAGTGGCAGAGAGATTCCAAAAGGAGCTGAGAGGTCACTCTGGTGGGCACTCTTATGCTCACTTTAGACAACCCGTTTTAGGTTCTAAAGAATTGGGGTAGCTGGTGGTGGATACCTGAAACTGTTAAACTACAACCCAGAACCCATGAATCTCGAAGACAGTTGTATAAAAATGTAGCTTATGAGGGGTGACAGTGGGATTGGGAATGCCATAAGGACCAAACTCCACTTTGTCTAGTTTATGGATGGATGTGTAGAAAAGTAGGGGAAGCAAACAAACAGACAAAGGTACCTAGTGTTCTTTTTTACTTCAATTGCTCTTTTTCACTCTAATTATTATTCTTGTTATTTTTGTGTGTGTGCTAATGAAGGTGTCACGGATTGATTTAGGTGATGAATGTACAACTATGTAATGGTACTGTAAACAATCGAAAGTACAATTTGTTTTGTATGACTGCGTGGTATGTGAATATATCTCAATAAAATGATGATTAAAAAAAAAAATAAAAAAAATAAAAAAAGAAGACTCATATTTGCAAATCTATATATCAGTTTTCTGATGTATTTTCCAGTTTTCTATTTGCAATTCTAAGTAATCATTTTGAATATTGTCTTTGAATATTAAAATCTATTCTTTTGCTTTTGGGATTTCTGAAATTTTCATTATAAATGTCACAAAATGTTTTATGCAAACCCAAATATGCATATTTAAACATATTTTCTTCTAGTGTTTTATTCTTTCAAGGAAATGGTATCACCCTGGCTTTTAGCGTCTTTTCTTTTTGCTTTTTTTGCTTTGTTTCTTAGTAATTTTGGCCAGTAGAGTAGAGGCATTTGTCAGAGACTTTGTGTGTGCGTATGTACATGTGAGTGGATCCCCATGCTCATGTGTTGGATCAGCAAAGAGAACTTCATTGTTTATTTCTAGTAGTAGAAGAAACTTTGCTGAGTATTAACTATGACCCAGATACTCTTTTAAGCATTTCACATACTTATTTGAGTCTTACAGTAATCCTATGAGGTAGGTACTATTATTGTACCCATTTTTACAGATGAGGAAATGGAGGCAGAGAAAGGTTAAGTAACTGGCACAAATTCACAGAGCTAGTAAGTGGCAGAGCTGGGATTCAAAACTAGGTCTTTCTGACACCAAAGTCCATCCTGTTTACCCAGGGATGCTCCCTGGAACATCCCCATTATGCTTTCAGGCTCTTTTAAGATATGGCGTATATAGCTCTCATAATATCTTTGTGTGTATGTGTATGGGAATATATCCTTCTAGACTTATTTTGTTAATTGATTTACAATATCCATAAAGTACCCAAATCTTGAGTGTATAATGACACTCCAGAAGACTATCTAGTGCCCCACTCCAATTATAACCAACCCCCCTGTCCCAACCAGGTAATCACTATCCTGACCTCTATCAACATGGTAAATTTTGCCTGGTCTCGAACAGCCTGTAAATGAAATTACACAATAAGCACTCTTTCTGTCTGGCATCTTTTGTTTAAAAGTATGTGAGATTTATCTATGTCATATGTTGCAGTGTTTTTTTGTTTTTTTTTTAATTATTGCTGTGTGTTCTAGTTTGCTAATGCTGCCAGAATGCAAAACAGCAGAGATGGATTGGCTTTTATAAAAGGGGGTTTATTTGGTTACACAGTTACAGTCTTAAAGCCATAAAGCGTCCAGGTACCTTCACCGGAGGATGGCCAGTGGTGTCCGGAAAACCTGTTAGCTGGGAAGGCACGTGGCTGGCGTCTGCTCCAATGTTCTGGTTTCAAAATGGCTTTCTCCCAGGATGTTCATCTCTAGGCTTCAGTTCCTCAAAAATGTCACTCTTAGTTGCACTTAGGGTATTTGTCCTCTCTCAGCTTCTCCAGAGCAAGGGTCTACTTTCAACAGACATCTTCAAACTGCAGTTCCTCTCTCATCTTCTGGGCATTCTTCAAAGTGTCCCTCTTGGCTGTAGCTCCTCTTCAAGATGTCACTCTCAGCCGCAGCTGCACTGAGTTCCTTCTGTTTGTAAGCCCATTTATATGGCTCCACTGATCAAAGCCCACCCTGAATGGGTGGGGCTGTGCCTCCATGGAAATATCTCATCAGAGTTATCACCTACAGTTGGGGCACATTTCCATGGAAACAACCTAATCCAAACATTCCAACTTAATCCCCACTAATATGTCTGCCCCACAAGATTGCATCAAAGAATATGGCTTTTTCTGGGGGACATAATACATTCAAACCAGCACACCGTGTATAATATCTTTTAAAGTCTAAAATTTCCTTCTGTCTACCAAAGTGCTATGTATTAAAAGTAGAGAATTTGAAAAACATGGAAAAGCACAAAAAGGAAAATAATATTACTGGTAACTATACTGCCCAGAAATAATTATTGTTAAAGCTTTTTTATTGTAACCTACCAGTCTTTTTTTGTCTCTGTGCACATATGCTTATGAGATTTATATTGTTTATACATTATTGTTTCATAAACTGTTCTTTCTCTCAGAAGTTTACCATGAACATTTTTCCATGTCATTAAATGTACATTATTTTTTCAATGATTTAAAAAAAAAAAAAAAAAAAAAAAGATTCTGGACACTCATAGTACAAGACTAGAGGAAGTTGAGCAACGAATCAGTAACCTGGAAGATGACAGAATGGAAAATGAAAGCATAAAAGAAAGAATGGGGAAAAAAATTGAGAAAATCGAAATGGACCTCAGGGATATGATAGATAATATAAAACGTCCAAATATAAGACTCATTGGTGTTCCAGAAGGGGAAGAAAAGGGTAAAGGTCTAGGAAGAGTATTCAAAGAAATTGTTGGGGAAAACTTCCCAAATCTTCTAAACAACATAAATGCACAAATCATAAATGCTCAGGGAACTCCAAATATAATAAATCCAAATAAACCCACTCCGAGACATATTCTGATCACACTGCCAAACACGGAAGAGAAGGAGCAAGTTCTGAAAGCAGCAAGAGAAAAGCAATTCACCACATACAAAGGAAACAGCATAAGACTAAGTAGTGACTACTCAGCAGCCACCATGGAGGCGAGAAGGCAGTGGCATGATATACTTAAAATTCTGCGTGAGAAAAATTTCCAACCAAGAATACTTTATCCAGCAAAGCTCTCCTTCAAATTTGAGGGAGAGCTTAAATTTTTCACAGACAAACAAATGCTGAGAAAATTTGCTAACAAGAGACCTGCCCTACTGAAGATACTAAAGGGAGCCCTACAGACAGAGAAACAAAGAAAGGACAGAGAGACCTGGAGAAAGGTTCAGTACTAAAGAGATTCAGTATGGGTACAATAAAGGATATTAATAGACAGACGGGAGAAATATATATGACAAACATAAAACAAAGGATAAGATGGCTGATTCAAGAAATACCTTCATAGTTATAACGTTGAATGTAAATGGATTAAACAACCCAATTAAAAGATATATATTCGCAGAATGGATAAAAAAAAATGAACCATCAATATGTTGCATACAAGAGACTCATCTTAGACACAGGGACACAAAGAAACTGAAAGTGAAAGGATGGAAAAAAATATTTCATGCAAGCTACAGCCAAAAGAAAGCAGGTGTAGCAATATTAATCTCAGATAAAATAGACTTTAAATGCAGGGATGTTTTGAGAAACAAAGAAGGCCACTACATACTAATAAAAGGGGCAATTCAACAAGAAGAAATAACAATCATAAATGTCTATGCACCCAATCAAGGTGCCACAAAATACATGAGAGAAACACTGGCAAAACTAAAGGAAGCAATTGATGTTTCCACAATAATTGTGGGAGACTTCAACACATCACTCTTTCCTATAGATAGATCAAACAGACAGAGGACCAATAAGGAAATTGAAAACCTAAACAATCTGATAAATGAATTAGATTTAACAGACATCTACAGAACATTACATCCCAAATCACCAGGATACACATACTTTTCTAGTGCTCACGGAACTTTCTTCAGATTAGATCATATGCTGGGACATAAAACAAGCCTCAGTAAATTTAAAAAGATTGAAATTATTCAAAGCACATTCTCTGACCACAATGGAATACAATTAGAAGTCAATAACCATCAGAGACTTAGAAAATTCACAAATACCTGGAGGGTAAACAACACATTCCTAAACAATCAGTGGGTTAAAGAAGAAATAGCAAGAGAAATTGCTAAATATATAGAGACGAATGAAAATGAGAACACAACATACCAAAACCTATGGGATGCAGCAAAAGCAGTGCTGAGGGGGAAATTTACAGCAATAAATGCATAAATTAAAAAGGAAGAAAAAGCCAAAATCAAAGAACTAATGGATCAACTGAAGAAGCTAGAAAATGAACAGCAAACCAATCCTAAACCAAGTGGAAGAAAAGAAATAACAAGGATTAAAGCAGAAATAAATGACATAGAGAACAAAAAAACAATAGAGAGGATAAATATTACCAAAAGTTGGTTCTTTGAGAAGATCCACAAGACTGACAAGCCCCTAGCTAGACTGACAAAATCAAAAAGAGAGAAGACCCATATAAACAAAATAAAGAATGAAAAAGGTGACATAACTGCAGATCCTGAAGAAATTAAAAAATTATAAGAGGATACTATGAACAACTGTATGGCAACAAACTGGATAATGTAGAGGAAATGGACAATTTCCTGGAAACATATGAACAACCTAGACTGACCAGAGAAGAAACAGAAGACCTCAATCAACCCATCACAAGCAAAGAGATCCAATCAGTCATCAAAAATCTTCCCACAAATAAATGCCCAGGGCCAGATGGCTTCACAGGGGAATTCTACCAAACTTTCCAGAAAGAACTGACACCAGTCTTACTCAAACTCTTTCAAAACATTGAAGAAAATGGAACACTACCTAACTCATTTTATGAAGCTAACATCAATCTAATACCAAAACCAGGCAAAGATGCTACAAAAAAGGAAAACTACCGGCCAATCTCCCTAATGAATATAGATGCAAAAATCCTCAACAAAATACTTGCAAATTGAATCCAAAGACACATTAAAAGAATCATACACCATGACCAAGTGGGGTTCATTCCAGGCATGCAAGGATGTTTCAACATAAGAAAATCAATCAACGTATTGCAAAACATTAAAAATTCAAAAGGGAAAAAACAAATGATCATCTCAATAGATGCTGAAAAAGCATTTGACAAAATCCAACATCCCTTTTTGATAAAAACACTTCAAAAGGTAGGAATTGAAGGAAACTTCCTCAATATGATAAAGAGCATATATGAAAAACCCACAGCCAACATAGTACTCAATGGGGAGAGACTGAAAGCCTTCCCTCTAAGATCAGGAACAAGACAAGGATGCCCGCTGTCACCACTGTTATTCAACATTGTGCTGGAAGTGCTAGCCAGGGCAATCCGGCAAGACAAAGAAATAAAAGGCATCCAAATTGGAAAAGAAGAAGTAAAACTGTCATTGTTTGCAGATGATATGATCTTATATCTGGAAAACCCTGAGAAATCGACGATACAGCTACTAGAGCTAATAAACAAATTTAGCAAAGTAGCAGGATGCAAGATTAATGCACAAAAGTCAGTAATGTTTCTATATGCTAGAAATGAACAAACTGAAGAGATACTCAAGAAAAAGATACCATTTTCAATAGCAACTAAAAAAATCAAGTACCTAGGAATAAACTTAACCAAAGGTGTAAAAGACCTATACAAAGAAAACTACGTAACTCTACTAAAAGAAATAGAAGGGGACCTTAAAAGATGGAAAAATATTCCATGTTCATGGATAGGAAGGCTAAATGTCATTAAGATGTCAATTCTACCCAAACTCATCTACAGATTCAATGCAATCCCAATCAAAATTCCAACAACCTACTTTGCAGACTTGGAAAAGCTAGTTATCAAATTTATTTGGAAAGGGAAGATGCCTCGAATTGCTAAGGACACTCTAAAAAAGAAAAACGAAGTGGGAGGGCTTACACTCCCTGACTTTGACGCTTATTATAAAGCCACAGTTGTCAAAACAGCATGGTACTGGCACAAAGATAGACATATAGATCAATGGAATCGAATTGAGAATTCAGAGATAGACCCTCAGATCTATGGCCGACTGATCTTTGATAAGGCCCCCAAAGTCACTGAACTGAGTCATAATGGTCTATTCAACAAATGGGGCTGGGAGAGTTGGCTATCCATATCCAAAAGAATGAAAGAGGACCCCTACCTCACCCCCTACACAAAAATTAACTCAAAATGGACGAAAGATCTCAATATAAAAGAAAGTACCATAAAACTCCTAGAAGATAATGTAGGAAAACATCTTCAAGACCTTGTATTAGGTGGCCACGTCCTAGACTTTACACCCAAAGCACAAGCAACAAAAGAAAAAATAGATTAATGGGAACTCCTCAAGCTTAGAAGTTTCTGCACCTCAAAGGAATTTCACAAAAAGGTGAAGAGGCAGCCAACTCAATGGGAAAAATTTTTGGAAACCATGTATCTGACAAAAGACTGATATCTTGCATATATAAAGAAATCCTACAATTCAATGACAGTAGTACAGACAGCCCAAGTATAAAATGGGAAAAAGATATGAAAAGACATTTCTCTGAAGAGGAAATACAAATGGCCAAGAAACACATGAAAAAATGTTCAGTTTCACTAGCTATTAGAGAGATGCAAATTAAGACCACAATGAGATACCATCTAACACCTATTAGAGTGGCTGCCATTAATCAAACAGGAAACTACAAATGCTGGAAGGGATGTGGAGAAACTGGAACTCTTATTCATTGTTGGTGGCACCGTATAATGGTTCAGCCACTCTGGAAGTCAGTCTGGCAGTTCCTTAGAAAACTAGATATACAGTTACCATTCGATCCAGCGATTGCACTTCTCGGTATATACCCGGAAGATCGGAAAGCAGTGACACGAACAGATATCTGCACACCAATGTTCAAAGTAGCATTATTCACAATTGCCAAGAGATGGAAACAACCCAAATGTCCTTCAACAGATGAGTGGATAAATAAAATGTGGTATATACACACAATGGAATACTACGCGGCAGTAAGAAGGAACGATCTCGTGAAACATATGACAACATGGATGAACCTTGAAGACATAATGCTGAGCGAAATAAGCCAGGCACAGAAAGAGAAATATTACATGCTACCACTAATGTGAACTTTGAAAAATGTAAAACGAATGGTTTATAATGTAGAATGTAGGGGAACTAGCAATAGAGAGCAATTAAGGAAGGTGGAAAAGTAATCCAAGAAGAACAGATATGCTATTTAATGTTCTGGGGATGCCCAGGAATGACTATGGTCTGTTAATTTCTGATGGATATAGTAGGAGCAAGTTCACAGAAATGTTGCTATATTATGTAACTTCCTTGGGGTAAAGTAGGAACAGGTTGGAATTAAAGCAGTTATCTTAGGTTAGTTGTCTTTTTCTTACTCCCTTGTTATGGTCTCTTTGAAATGTTCTTTCATTGTATGTTTTTGTTTTTTGTTTTTTGTTTGTTTGTTTTTTTTTGTTTTGTTTTTGATTTTTTTTTCCATGCAGTTGATTTAAAAAGGAAGAACAGGTTAAAAAAAAAAAACCAAGAAAAAAATATGTAGTGCCCCCTTGAGGAGCCTGTGGAGAATGCAGGGGTATTGGCCTACTCCACCTCAATGGTTGCTAACATGACCACAGACATAGGGAACTGGTGGTTTGATGGTTTGAGCCCTCTACCGTAGGTTTTACCCTTGGGAAGATGGTTGCTGGAATGGAGAGGCTAGGCCTCCCTATAATTGTGCCTAAGAGCCTCCTCCCGAATGCCTCTTTGTTGCTCAGATGTGGCCCTCTCTCTCTAGCTAAGCCAACTTGAAAGGTGAAATCACTGCCCTCCCCACTACGTGGGATCAGACACCCAGGGGAGTGAATCTCCCTGGCAACGTGGAATATGACTCCCGGGGAGGAATGTAGACCTGGCATCGTGGGACGGAGAACACCTTCTTGACCAAAAGGGGGATGTGAAAGGAAATGAAATAAGCTTCAGTAGCAGAGGGAGTCCAAAAGGAGCCGAGAGGACACTCTGGTGGGCACTCTTACGCACAATTTAGACAACCCTTTTTAGTTTCTAAAGAATTGGGGTAGCTGGTGGTGGATACCTGAAACTATCAAACTACAACCCAGAACCCATGAATCTCGAAGACAATTGTATAAAAATGTAGCTTATGAGGAGTGACAATGGGATTGGGAAAACCATAAGGACCACACTCCACTTTGTCTAGTTTATGGATGGATGAGTACAAAAATAGGGGAAGGAAACAAACAAACAAACAGACAAAGGTACCCAGTGTTCTTTTTTACTTCAATTGCTCTTTTTCACTTTAATTATTATTCTTGTTATTTTTGTGTGTTTGCTAATGAAGATGTCAGGGATTGATTTAGGTGATGAATGTACAACTATGTAATGGTACTGTGAACAATCAAATGTACAATTTGTTTTGTATGACTGCATGGTATGTGAATATATCTCAATAAAATGAAGATAAAAAAAAGAAACATTACTGACTTATGCGCATTAATCTTGTATCCCGCTACTTTGCTAAATTTGTTTATTAGCTCTAGTAGCTGTATCGTCAATTTCTCAGGGTTTTCCAGATATAAGATCATATCATCTGCAAGCAATGACAGTTTTACTTCTTCTTTTCCAATTTGGGTGCCTTTTATTTCTTTGTCTTGCCAGATTGCCCTGGCTAGCGCTTCCAGCACAATGTTGAATAACAGTGGTGACAGCGGGCATCCTTGTCTTGTTCCTGATCCTAGGGGGAAGGCTTTCAGTCTCTCCCCATTGAGTGCTATGCTGGCTGTGGGTTTTTCATATATGCTCTTTATCATATTGAGGAAGTTTCCTTCAATTCCTACCTTTTGAAGTGTTTTTATCAAAAAGGGATGTTGGATTTTGTCAAATGCTTTTTCAGCATCTATTGAGATGATCATTTGATGTTTCCCTTTTGAATTTTTAATGTGTTGTAATACATTGATTTATTTTCTTATGTTGAAACATCCTTGCATGCCTGGAATGATCCCCACTTGGTCATGGGGTATGATTTTTTTAATGAGTCTTTGGATTCAATTTGCAAGTATTTTGTTGAGTATTTTTGCATCTATATTCATTAGGGAGATTGGCTGGTAGTTTTCCTTTTTTGTAGCATCTTTGCCTGGTTTTGGTATTAGATTGATGTTAGCTTCATAAAATGAGTTAGGTAGTGTTCCATTTTTTTCAATGTTTTGAAAGAGTTTGAGTAAGATTGGTGTCAGTTCTTTCTGGAAAGTTTGGTAGAATTCCCTTGTGAAGCCATCTGGCCCTGGGCATTTATTTGTGGGAAGATTTTTGATGACTGATTGGATGCCTTTGCTTGTGATGGGTTGATTGAGGTCTTCTGTTTCTTCTCTGGTCAGTCTAGGTTGTTCACATGTTTCCAGGAAATTGTCCATTTCCTCTACATTATCAAGTTTCTTGCCATACAGTTGTTCATAGTTTCCTCTTATAATTTTTCTAATTTCTTCAGGATCTGCAGTTATGTCAACTTTTTCATTCATTATTTTGTTTATATGGGTCTTCTCTCTTTTTGATTTTGTCAGTCTAGCTAGGGGCTTGTCAATCTTGTTGATCTTCTCAAAGAACCAACTTTTGGTGATATTTATCCTCTCTATTGCTTTTTGTACTCTATGTCATTTATTTCTGCTTTATTCCTTGTTATTTCTTTTCTTCTCCTTAGTTTAGGATTGGTTTGCTGTTCATTTTCTTTTTTTTTTTATCTTCATTTTATTGAGATATATTCACATACCACGCAGTCATACAAAACAAATCGTACTTTCAGTTGTTTACAGTACCATTACATAGTGGTACATTCATCACCCAAATCAATCCCTGGCACCTTCATTAGCACACACACAAAAATAACAAGAATAATAATTAGAGTGACAAAGAGCAACTGAAGTTAAAAAGAACACTGGGTACTTTTGTCTGTTTGTTTCCTTCCCCTATTTATCTACTCATCCATCCATAAACTAGACAAAGTGGAGTGTGGTCCTTACGGCTTTCCCAATCCCATTGTCACCCCTCATAAGCTACATTTTTATACAACTGTCTTCGAGATTCATGGGTTCTGGGTTGTAGTTTGATAGTTTCAGGTATCCACCACCAGCTACCCCAATTCTTTAGAACCTAAACCGGGTTGTCTAAAGTGAGCATAAGAGTGCCCACCAGAGTGACCTCTCAGCTCCTTTTGGAATCTCTCTGCCACTGAAGCTTACTTCATTTCCTTTCACATTCCCCTTTTGGTCAAGAAGATGTTCTCCGTCCAACGATGCCAGGTCTACATTCCTCCCCGGGAGTCATATTCCACGTTGCCAGGGAGATTCACTCCCCTGGGTGTCTGATCCCACGTAGGGGGGAGGGCAGTGATTTCACCTTTCAAGTTGGCTTAGCTAGAGAGACAGGGCCACATCTGAGCAACAAAGAGGCATTCGAGAGGAGGCTCTTAGGCACAACCATAGGGAGGCCTAGCCTCTCCTTTGCAGCAACCGTCTTCCCAAGGGTAAAACCTGTGGTAGAGGGCTCAACCCATCAAACCACCATTCCCCTATGTCTGTGGTCATGTTAGCAACCATGGAGGTGGGGTAGGCGAATACCCCTGCATTCTCCACAGGCTCCTCAAGGGGGCACTACCTCTTTTTTTTTCCTTGTTTTTCTTTTTTCTTTTTTTTTTTTTAACTTTCCCTTCTTTTTTAAATCAACTGTATGAAAAAAAAAGTTAAAAAGAAAACAAACATGCAATAAAAGAACATTTCAAAGAGACCATAACAAGGGAGTAAGAAAAAGACAACTAACCTAAGATAACTGCTTAACTTCCAACATGTTCCTACTTTACCCCAAGAAAGTTACCTAATAGAGCAACATTTCTGTGAACTTGCTCCTACTATATCCATCAGAAATTAACAGACCATAGTCATTCCTGGGCGTCCCCAGAACGTTAAATAGCTTATCTGTTCTTCTTGGATTATTGTTCCCCCTTCCTTAATTGGTCTCTATTGCCAGTTCCCCTATATTCTACATTATAAACCATTTGTTTTACATTTTTCAAAGTTCACATTAGTGGTAGCATATAATATTTCTCTTTTTGTGCCTGGCTTATTTCGCTCGGCATTATGTCTTCAAGGTTCATCCATGTTGTCATATGTTTCACGAGATCGTTCCTTCTTACTGCCGCGTAGTATTCCATCGTGTGTATATACCACATTTTATTTATCCACTCATCTGTTGAAGGACATTTGGGTTGTTTCCATCTCTTGGCAATTGTGAATAATGCTGCTATGAACATTGGCGTGCAGATATCTGTTCGTGTCACTGCTATCCGATCTTCCGGGTATATACCGAGAAGTGCAATCGCTGGATCGAATGGTAACTCTATATCTAGTTTTCTAAGGAGCTGCCAGACTGACTTCCAGAGTGGCTGAACCATTATACAGTCCCACCAACAATGAATAAGTGTTCCAATTTCTCCACATCTCCTCGAGCATTTGTAGTTTCCTGTTTGTTTAATGGCAGCCATTCTAACCGGTGTTAGATGGTATCTCATTGTGGTCTTAATTTGCATCTCTCTAATAGCTAGTGAAGCTGAACATTTTTTCATGTGTTTCTTGGCCATTTGTTTTTCCTCTTCAGAGAACTGTCTTTTCATATCTTTTGCCCATTTTATAATTGGGCCGACTGTACTATTGTCATTGAGTTGTAGGATTTCTTTATATATATGCAAGATATCAGTCTTTTGTCAGATACATGGTTTCCAAAAATTTTTTCCCATTGAGTTGGCTGCCTCTTTACGTTTTTGAGAAATTCCTTTGAGGTGCAGAAACTTCTAAGCTTGAGGAGTTCCCATTTATCTATTTTTTCTTTTGTTGCTTGTGCTTTGGGTGTAAAGTCTAGGAAGTGGCCGCCTAATACAAGGTCTTGAAGATGTTTTCCTACATTATCTTCTAGGAGTTTTATGGTACTTTCTTTTATATTGAGATCTTTGGTCCATTTTGAGTTAATTTTTGTGTAGGGGGTGAGGTAGGGGTCCTCTTTCATTCTTTTGGATATGGATATCCAACTCTCCCAGCCCCATTTGTTGAAAAGACCATTATGACTCAGTTCAGTGACTTTGGGGGCCTTATCAAAGATCAGTCAGCCATAGATCTGAGGGTCTATCTCTGAATTCTCAATTCGATTCCATTGATCTATATACCTATCTTTGTGCCAGTACCATGCTGTTTTGGCAACTGTGGCTTTATAATAAGCTTCAAAGTCAGGGAGTGTAAGACCTCCCACTTCGTTTTTCTTTTTTAGAGTGTCTTTAGCAATTCGAGGCATCTTCCCTTTCCAAATAAATTTGATAACTAGCTTTTCCAAGTCTGCAAAGTAGGTTGTTGGAATTTTGATTGGGATTGCATTGACTCTGTAGATGAGTTTGGGTAGAATTGACATCTTAATGACATTTAGTCTTCCTATCCATAAACATGGAATATTTTTCCATCTTTTAAGGTCCCCTTCTATTTCTTTTAGTAGAGTTATGTAGTTTTCTTTGTATAGGTCTTTTACATCTTTGGTTAAGTTTATTCCTAGGTACATGATTATTTTAGTTGCTATTGAAAATGGTATCTTTTTCTTGAGTGTCTCTTCAGTTTGTTCATTTCTAGCATATAGAAACATTACTGACTTATGTGCATTAACCTTGTATCCCGCTATTTTGCTAAATTTGTTTATTAGCTCTAGTAGCTGTGTCGTCGATTTCTCAGGGTTTTCCAGATATAAGATCATATCATCTGCAAACAATGACAGTTTTACTTCTTCTTTTCCAATTTCGATGCCTTTTATTTCTTTGTCTTGCCGGATTGCCCTGGCTAGCATTTCCAGCACAATGTTGAATAACAGTGGTGACAGCGGGCATCCTTGTCTTGTTCCTGATCTTAGAGGGAAGGCTTTCAGTCTCTCACCATTGAGTTCTATGCTGGCTGTGGGTTTTTCATATATGCTCTTTATCATGTTGAGGAAATTTCCTTCAATTCCTACCTTTTGAAGTGTTTTTATCAAAAACGGATGTTGGATTTTGTCAAATGCTTTTTCAGCATCTATTGAGATGATCAATTGATTTTTCCCTTTTGACTTGTTAATGTGTTGTAATACATTGATTGATTTTCTTATGTTGAACCATCCTTGTATGCCTGGAATAAACCCCACTTGGTCATGGTGTATGATTTTTTTAATGTGTCTTTGGATTCGATTTGCAAGTATTTTGTTGAGGATTTTTGCATCTATATTCATTAGGAAGATTGGCCGGTAGTTTTCCTTTTTTGTAGCATCTTTGCCTGGTTTTGGTATTAGATTGATGTTAGCTTCATAGAATGAGTTAGGTAGTGTTCCATTTTATTCAATGTTTTGAAAGAGTTTGAGTAAGATTGGTGTCAGTTCTTTCTGGAAAGTTTGGTAGAATTCCCCTGTGAAGCCATCTGGCCCTGGGCATTTATTTGTGGGAAGATTTTTGATGACTGATTGGATGCCTTTGCTTTTCATGGGTTGGTTGAGGTCTTCTATTTCTTCTCTGGTCAGTCTAGGTTGTTCATATGTTTCCAGGAAATTGTCCATTTCCTCTACATTATCCAGTTTGCTGCCATACAGTTGTTCATAGTATCCTCTTATAAATTTTTTAATTTCTTCAGGATCTGCAGTTATGTCACCTTTTTCATTCATTATTTTCTTTATATGGGTCTTCTCTCTTTTTGATTTTGTCAGCCTAGCTAGGGGCTTGTCAATCTTGTTGATCTTCTCAAAGAACCAACTTTTGGTGATATTTATCCTCTCTATTGTTTTTTTGTTCTCTATGTCATTTATTTCTGCTTTAATCCTTGTTATTTCTTTTCTTCTACTTGGTTTAGAATTGGTTTGCTGTTCATTTTCTAGCTTCTTCAGCTGATCCGTTAGTGCTTTGATTTTGGCTCTTTCTTCCTTTTTAATATATGCGTTTAGTGCTATAAATTTCCCCCTTAGCACTGCTTTTGCTGCATCCCATAGGTTTTGGTATGTTGTGTTCTCATTTTCATTCGTCTCTACATATTTAGCAATTTCTCTTGCTATTTCTTCTTTAACCCACTGATTGTTTAGGAGTGTGTTGTTTAACCTCCAGGTATTTGTGAATTTTCTAAGTCTCTGATGGTTATTGACTTCTAATTGTATTCCATTGTGGTCAGAGAATGTGCTTTGAATAATTTCAATCTTTTTAAATTTATTGAGGCTTGTTTTATGTCCCAGCATATCATCTATTCTGGAGAAAGTTCCGTGAGCACTAGAAAAGTATGTGTATCCTGGTGATTTGGGATGTAATGTCCTGTATATGTCTGTTAAATCTAATTCATTTATCAGATTGTTTAGGTTTTCAATTTCCTTATTGGTCTTCTGTCTGGTTGATCTATCTATAGGAGAGAGTGATGTGTTGAAGTCTCCCAGAATTATTGTGGAAACACCAATTGCTTCCTTTAGTTTTGCCAGTGTTTCTCTCATGTATTTTGTGGCACCTTGATTGGGTGCATAGACATTTACCATTGTTATTTCTTCTTGTTGAATTGCCCCTTTTATTAATATGTAGTGGCCTTCTTTGTCTCTCAAAACATCCCTGCATTTGAAGTCTATTTTATCTGAGATTAATATTGCTACACCTGCTTTCTTTTGGCTGTAGCTTGCATGAAATATTTTTTTCCATCCTTTCACTTTCAGTTTCTTTGTGTCCCTGTGTCTAAGATGAGTCTCTTGTATGCAACATATTGATGGTTCATTTTTTTTGATCCATTCTGTGAATCTATATCTTTTAATTGGGGAGTTTAATCCATTTACATTCAGCGTTATAACCGTGAAGGCATTTCTTGAATCAGCCATCTTATCCTTTGGTTTATGTTTGTCATATTTTTCCCCTCTGTCTATTAATATCCTTTATTGTACCCATACCGAATCTCTTTAGTACTGAACCTTTCTCCAAGTCTCTCTGTCCTTTCTTTGTTTCTCTGTCTGTAGGGCTCCCTTTAGTATCTCCAGTAGGGCAGGTCTCTTGTTAGCAAATTCTCTCAGCATTTGTTTGTCTGTGAAAAATTTAAGCTCTCCCTCAAATTTGAAGGAGAGCATTGCTGGATAAAGTATTCTTGGTTGGAAATTTTTCTCACTCAGAATTTTAAATATATCATGCCACTGCCTTCTCGCCTCCATGGTGACTGCTGAGTAGTCACTACTTAGTCTTATGCTGTTTCCTTTGTATGTGGTGAATTGCTTTTCTCTTGCTGCTTTCAGAACTTGGTCCTTCTCTTCCGTGTTTGACAGTGTGATCAGAATATGTCTCGGAGTGGGTTTATTTGGATTTATTCTATTTGGGGTTTGCTGGGCGTTTATGATTTGTGTATTTTTGTTGTTTAGAAGATTTGGGAAGTTTTCCCAAACAATTTCTTTGAATACTCTTCCTAGACCTTTACCCTTTTCTTCCCCTTCTGGAACACCAATGAGTCTTATATTTGGACGTTTTATATTATCTATCATATCCCTGAGGTCCATTTCGATTTTTTCAATTTTTTTCCCCATTCTTTCTTTTATGCTTTCATTTTCCATTCTGTCATCTTCCAGGTCACTGATTCATTGTTCAACTTCCTCTAGTCTTGTACTATGTGTGTCCAGAATCTTTTTAATTTGGTCAACAGTTTCTTTAATTTCCATAAGATCATCCATTTTTTTATTTAGTGTTGCAATGTCTTCTTTATGCTCTTCAAGGGTCTTCTTGATATCCTTTGTATCCCATACTATGGTCTCATTGTTCATCTTTACTTCTTCGAGTAGCTGCTCTAGGTGCTGTGTCTCTTCTGACCTTTTGATTTAGGTGCTTGGGCTTGGGTTATCCATATCATCTGTTTTTTTCATATGCTTTATAATTTTCTGTTGTTTTTGGCCTCTTGGCATTTGCTGAACTTGATAGGGTTCTTTTAGGATTTGTAGACCAATAGAAGTCCTTATCTGTAATTTATCAGATCTACAGCCTGGTGGAGTACACTTTCTCTAACTAACCAGCAGGTGGCGTCCACGAGCCACCTGTTCTCCACAAGCCAGTTTTCCCCTGCTTTGCCTTTGTGGTGAATGGGGGAGTGAGTCTTGTGGGGTCCAATTGGTGTACCAAGCTTGCGTGTGTAGTTGGTGTTGCCCGCCGTGTATATGGGGCATGTGTCTGGGCAGTCAGGGAGGGGGGGTGGCTCTAACAATCAAATCTCCCTGGTGATCCTGGAGTTTTAAAGCTGCTGCAATAGTCTAATCCTTCAGTTCAGTCCTGCCACAGTTTGTCTCTGCCACTGACCCACAAGTCCTTGGTATTGGCATATGGCTCCTGAGACTTATAAATGGGTCCCTCTTCCAGGCTGTGCACCCCCTGGTCCTCTGTTGAGGGATGACTGTGCTATGTCACAGGTGAGTGCCATCCCCCCAGGGCAGCTCTGGGCTGCTGGGCTGTGTAGGGAGGCTCCCAGTCTGCTGAAATGATGGCTGAATGGGGCTTTGTTATTTCACACTGCTCCACCTTCCCAACTCTGGGACAATCAGCTGAGGTTGCAGGGAAGACTAATGTCCATGCCCAGTTTTGTGGTGTGTGCCTATTATTTGAAGCACTTCCATCACACTGGGTTGTGTGGGGCAGCTCTGGGCTATGGGGCTGGCGATGGGCAGGAGTGTTTCCTGTCCACCAGGATGAAGGCTGTGAGCGGATACCCCCCTTTTCTTGGGAAGTTGTGGTGTTTAGTGAATTTTCTCAGCCACTGGATTATTGCCTTTTGTCTCAGAGCTCTCTTAGTTCTGCTCTTGTCTTGACCTGCCCAAATTGCAAGTCTTTGAAGCTTTCTGTATTGGGCTTCTTAGAGTAATTGTTTTAGAAAAAAGAAAAAAGGATTAAAAAATAAAAAGGCCCTCCTTGCAGATCTAATGGGTTATTGAAATGCTAAGAGACAAAGCAATTAGGGCCATTAAGGAAAGGTCCACAGGGCAGAGAGATCAGCTTTTCTTCCGGATTTGCATATGAGCCTGAGGGCCTGAGCTGTGCCCTTCCCCTTTCTATGTTCACCAGAACTCCAAAAATCCTCCGCTTTTATTTTGGAGTTTTTTGTGCTGTTTTTTTCTATGCCTGTCTCCTCTCTGCTGGGCTGGCTGCTCTCAGATTCTCTGGTGTCTGGTCTCAGTCTCTCTATGTTTGTAGTTTGGATCAGTAGAATGAGTTTCCGATAAGGGCTGCCACTGCAGTTCTACCTTCTCCTTCCCAGCTCTGATGGCCCCTCCTCCCATGGGACTGAGCCTGGCAGGGAGGGGCGTGGGTCCCCTGGCCGCAAAAACTTACAGATTTCGCTGATCTCAGCAGTTCAGCGTGTTCATGAGTGTTGTATGAAGTATGCCCAAAGTCAGATTGTTCTGTGGTGTCCAGTCCACGCAGTTTCTGGCTTTCTGCCTACTTTCCTGGAGGAGTAACTAAAACATACAGCTCAGCAGTCTGCCATCTTGCCCCGCCTCCACTGTGTGTAGGATTTCAAAGGTCCTGTCCTCAAGTTCATGAATCTTTTCTTCTGCCTCTTTAAATCACTGTTGTATGCTTCCATTGTTTTTTATCTCTTGTATTGTGACTTTCATTCCCATAAGTTCTGCCAAATATTTTTTCACACTTTTGATTTCTCCCTTATGTTCACCCAGTGTCTTCTTTATATCCTTCATCTCTTTTGTCATATCTTCCCTTAACTCACTGATTTGATTTTTTGATTGATTTGATATTTGTTTGATTAATAATTAATTGTTTCAATTCCTGTATCTCAGTTGAAGTGCAAGTTTGTTCCTTTGAATGAGCCATGTCTTCATTTTTCCTAAGGTGACTTGAAATCTTTTGTTGTCTAGGCATCTGGTTTTCTTGATTACCCCAATCATATTTTCCTAGACCAGATGGGCCCATGTCTCAGGAGGACAGTGTACTTAGTATCAAGTTTCCTACACCCAGTCCTGAGAAGGGGCTGAGGGTGTCAGAAGCCAAGCTTAAGTTGTTTCTGTTTTTTTTTTTGTTTGTTTGTTTGTTTTATTTCCCAAGGCCCTGTGGTCTGAATTCCCTGAGGGAGGGCTGCCTCTTGAGCTGCCTCCCCTTTTCTTAGGGAAGATAAACTCTTCCCCAGGGAGTTCCCTTCTAAACTTGGATTCCTCCTTTGTCTCTCTGACTCTTTTAATTCCACCCTTGCCTGGGTCAGTGCTGACAATTGAAAATGCTAGAGGCTTTCTCTAATGAGCTGCTTAGGAAAAAGAGCAAAAGCCCCTTTACAGAGCCAGTCTCCAGTCCTTCAGTTTTGCCCATTTACCAGAGTTTGTTCCCAGTTCTCTGTGCCCCCTTTTTTTGGGACACAGCCATTTTCCAGTTTTCTGAGTGCAGCTGTCTCCAAAAGCCTCTGTTTTCATTTAGTGTGTGTGTGTGTGTCTGTGTGTCTGTGTGTGTGTATAGTTTTTCTTCAGCCCTACCTCCTCTCTGCCAGGAGGAGCCACAGATTCTGTTTGCTCAGGGCTTATCTGTGTTTGTAGGTTGTATTCAAAAGTCCAGATTTTTAAAATTAAAACTACAATTGGAGCTTGGTTGAGCTACATTCCCTTGCTTCCAACAGGGACTGCTTCTTTCTCCCACTGCAAAATTTTGCAGCTCAGCCTGCCATGCCAGGTAAGGGGTGCCAGTCCACAGTTTTTACTTAAAATTTTTATGCTGCAATCTAAGCCATTCTGCCCATTTCTGACTGGTTTATGATGTGTGAACAGTCACAGATGTCCCCAAACAGTTGCTCTAGACTATTTACTAATTGTTTCTGGCTATTTACTAGTTTCTCTAGAGGACTAACTAAATTCCACACCTCTCTATGCTGCCATCTTGCCCCATCTCTCAGATGTTGGAATTTTGATTGGGATTGTATTCAGTCTGTAAGTTGCACTGGGTAGAATTGACATCTTCATAATATTTAGTATTCCAATGCATGAACATGGTATGTCCTTCCATTTATTTAGATCTTCATTGATTTCTATTAGCAAGGTTTTCTAGTTTTCCATGTATAATTCCTTTATATTTTTGGTTAGATTTACTCCTAAATATTTTGTTACTGTAGTTGCTATTGTAAGTGGAAATTTTTTCTTGATTTCTTTTTCAAATTTTTCATTACTGATATGTAGAAATGCTACTGATGTATGCACATTGGACTTGTACCATGCAACTTTGCTAAATTCATTTATTAGCTTTAGTATCTTTGTTACAGCTTTCTCAGGACTATGGACTATATATATATATATATATATATATATATATATATATATAGTCCTGTTTTTCTAAAAATTTGTCCACTTCAACTTTTTGGTGTATAGGTGTTCATAGTATCCTCTTATAATCCTTTTGCTTTTTGCTCTGAGTTTGATTAGTAGTGCCCCCTTTTCTTTCTGATTTTACTTATTTGCATCCTTTCTCTTTATATATATATATATATATATATATTTGAAAATTGTACTTTTCCATTTCTAGTTAGAATACTTCTTATTTCTTTTCCTTGCCTGATTATTCTGGTTAGAATTTCCAGTACAATATTGAATAACAGTGGTGACAGGGGACATCCTATTTTGGTCCTGAATTTGGAGGGAAAACTTTCAGTATTAACACATTGAGTATGATATTAGCTGTGTGTTTTTCATATAGTCCCTCTATTATATTGAGGAAATTTCCCTCTATTGCTGGTTTTGTCGGTGTTTTTATCAAGATGAGGTGCTAAGCTTTGCCAAAAGCCTTTTCTGTGTCAGTTGAGATGATAACATGTTTTTTCTTTTTATTCTATTAATGATTTTCTTATGGTGAACCACCATTGCATACCTGGGCTAAGTCCTACATGATCATGCTGTATAATTCTCTTAATGTGCTGTTGGATTGGTTTGCTAGTATTTTGTTCAGGATTTTGGCATCTATATTCATAAGAGATATTGGTATGCAATTTTCTTTCTTGCACCTTTATATGGTTTGGGTATGAATTATGCCTCATAGTATGAATTAGGCTGTGTTCTTTCTTCTTCAATATTTTGGAAAAGTTTGAGCAGAATTGGAGTTAAGTCTTCCTGGAATATTTGGTAGACTTCCCCTGTGAAGTCATGTGGACCTGAGCTTTCCCTGGTTGGTTGGTTTTTGAATACCGATTCAATGACTTTCTTTTTTATTGGTCTGTTAAGATCTTTTTTTTTTCTTAAGTCAGTGTAGGTAGTTTGTGTTTTTCTAAAAATTTGTCCACTTCAACTTTTTGGTGTATAGGTGTTCATAGTATCTCTTAAAATCCTTTTTGTTTTTTGCTCTGAGTTTGATTAGTAGTGCCCCCTTTTCTTTCTGATTTTACTTATTTGCATCCTTTCTCTTTTTTTTCCTTGTCAGTCTAGCCAAGGGCTTATCAATTTTATTTATCTTTTCAGATAACCAACTTTTATTTTCATTTATTCTATTGCTTTTTCCTCTATTTCATTTTTCTCTGCTCCAATCTTTATTATTTTCATCCTTCTGGTCACTTTTTTTATATTACTCTTCTTTTTCTAGATCTCCCTGTTGTGAGGTTAAATCTCAGATTTGAGATCTTGTTGTTTCACATAAGAATTTAGAGCTATAAATTTCTGTCTTGGCACTGTCTTTGGTACATCCCATAAGTTTTGGTATCTATGTTTTCATTTTTCTTCACCTCAAGATATTTCCTAATTTCCCTTGTGATTTTTCCTCATTGTTTAATTGCTGCATTGTTTAATTTTCACATATTTTTTAATTTTCCTTTTCTCTTTCTGCTATTTATTTCTAGCCTCATTCCATTGAGGTCACAGAAGACACACTGTATGATTTCAATATTTCTGAACTTATTGAGTCTTGTTTTGCAACTTAAATTATGGTCCATCCTAGAGAATGATCCATGAACACTAGATAAAAATGTGTGTTCTGCTGCTCTTGAGTGAAGTGTATGTCTATTTTGCTTATAGTATCATTCAAGTGTATGATACTTTTTTGTTTATATCATTCAAGAGTATGTCTATTTTGCTTATAGTATCATTCAAGTCCTCTATTTCCTTATTTCTGTCTAGATCTATCCAGAATTGAAAGTGGTATTTTGAAGTCTCCTTTTATTACTTCAGAAATATCTATTGCTCCCCTCAAATCTGTCAATACTTGCTTCATATATTTTGAGACTCTGCCATTATGTGCAAATATATTTTAAATTGTTTTGCCTTCTTGTTGAATGGGCAGCTTTATCAGTATATAGTGACCTTTTTGTTGCTTATTAGAGTTTTTTATAATGTTTATTATATGCTGATAATAGTATACCTAACCCAACTTTTTTTTTATTAAATTCAGTTTTATTGAAATGCATTCACACACCATACAATCATCCATGATATACAATCCACTGTCCACAGTATGATAACATAGTTATGCGTTCATCACCACAATCTATCTCTGAACATTTTCCTTACATCCGAAAGAACCAGAACAAGAATAAAAAATAAAAGTGAAAAAAGAACACCCAAATCATCCCCCCATCCCACCCCATTTGTCCTTTACTAACCCAACTTTTTGATTACTATTTTTATACTATATTTTTCCATCATTTCACTTTCAACCTGCTTGAGATTTTAACATTTAAGATGAATCTCTCATAAATAGCATACTGTTGTGCAATAACTTTTTAAAATTTTTTTCTGCCAATCTCTGCCTTTTGAATGGAGAGTACAATCCATTGATATTTAATGTAACTATTCATAATGCAGGAAATTTTCCTGCCATTTTCCTACTGGTCTTTGTAAGTCACATACATTTTTTGTCACTCAAATCTTTCAATAGTACTTACCTCATATTTACTTTAGTTTTTTTGGATTGTAATATTTTGAAGCCCTTCTCCTTTCTCTCTATGCATATATTTCTCATATTTTTATGGTTACTATGGGGTTAAAATTTAACATCCTGGAGAAACTAAGATGGCAACTAGGAGAGAGAGGGCAAAAAAAACCTTTATAAAAATACTAGATTAAAGCCAGAAAGTGACCCAGAACATCAGTTCCAGTGATGCACCAGCTGGACAAGGTCTGCTAAATACACAGGGATTGTGCACTTGGTGAAACTGGGAGTCTGCATTCTGAAATGAGCCTGCTGAATGCCTGACAGCCATGCTGTGGTGTGGGGAAACCATGGGTTGGCATTTGGAGGTGGACTAGTTCTTTATAAAAAAAACACAAAAGCAGCTGCAGATACAGCAGGGAGAACTGCACAGTGAAGCGTGGCAGGAACAGGCTGTGTGAACACCTCAATATCTGGCACGGAAGATACCTTTCATGCACCAGCTGCTAATTCTCTTGGAACAAGGCAGGCAAAGGAGAGCCAAAAGGAGAAAATAAACTTGCCCCTTGCAGCCATCTTCCCAGCAGGCTGGGAATGCTCCTGCCCAGAGCTGAAGCCATAGCCTAGAGCTGTGCCAAAAAACCCAGTGTGAAGGGAAGTTTTCCCAACATCACATGCACATGCCACAATATCAGGCATGGACAATAGCCTTTCATGCATCCACAGCTAATTCTCCTGGAGCTGGGAAGGCAGAGCTGTGTGAAAAGGGGGAAATTAACTTGCCCCATACAGCCATCCTTACAGCAGGCTGGGAACACACCTACATGGACCAGTGACCCAGAACTTCCCTTCAGGGTTGGTGTGCACTTGTGATGTAGCACAACCTTCCCTCAGCAGAGGCCCCAGAAAGCCATGGATTGGAAGAGGAACCCACTCAGAAATCCCAGGGACCATATGCCAATACCAAGGACTTGTGGGTCAGTGGCAGAGACCATCCGTGGTGAGACTGAAATGAAGGTTTAGATTCTTGCAACAGCCTTAAATCTCCAGGAACATCTGGGAGGTTTGATTATTAAAGCTGTCCTCCCTCCCTAACTGCTCAGACACACACCCCACATTCAGGGCAGACAGCACCAGCAACACACCCAAACTTGGTGCACCAGTTGGACCCCACAAGAATCAGACCCACACACACCACAAAGACAAAGATGGGGAGAACTGACTTGAGGAGAATAAGTGACTCACACATGCCATCTGCCGGTTAGTTACAGAAAGTGTACTCCAAAAGCTGTAGATTTGATAAATTAGAGATTAGACTTTGAATAATCCTACATATCTTAAAAGAAACCTATCAAGTAAAGCAAATGCCAAGAGGCCAAAAACAACAGAAAAATTTAAAGCATATGAAAGAACCAGATGATATGTATAACCCAAACCCAAACACCCAAATCAGAAGATCAGAGGAGACACAGTACTTGGAGCAATTAATCAAAGAACTAAAGACAAACAAGGATGGCACAGGATATAAAGGATGTGAAGAAGAGCATGACACAGGATATAAAGGACATGAAGAAGACCCTAGAAGAGCATAAAGAAGAAATTGCAAGAGTAAATTTAAAAAAATAGATGATCTTATGGAAATAAAAGAAAATGTTGACCAAATTAAAAAGATTCTGGATGCTCATAGTATAAGACTAGAGGAAGCTGAACAATGACTCAGTGACCTTAAGGGCCACAGAACAGAAAATGAAAGAACAAAAGAAAGAATGAGGAAAAAATCAAAAAAATCAAAATGGACCCCAGGGATATGGTAGATAAAATAAAAAGTCCAAATATAAGACTCATTGGTGTCCCAGAAGGGGAAGAGAAGGGGAAAGTCTAGAAAGAGTATTCAATAATTGTTGAGTAAAACTTTCCAAACTTTCTACACAATATGAATACACAAAGCAAAAAAGCCCAGCAAACTCCAAATATAACAAATCCAAATAAACCCACTCTGGGACATATTCTGATCAGATTGTCAAATACTGAAGAGAAGGAGCAAGTTCCGAAAGCAGCAAGAGAAAAACAATTCACCATATACAAAGGAAACAGCATAAGACTAAGTAGTGACTACTCAGTTTTCACCATGGACGTGAGAAGGCAGTGGCACAACATATTTAAAACTCTGAGAGAGAAAAATTTCCAACCAAGAATTCTTTATCCAGCAAAGCTCTCCTTCAAATTTGAGGGAGAGCTTAAATTTTTCACAGACAAATGCTAAGAGATTTTGCTAATAAAAGCCCTGCCCTACTTCAGATACTAAAGGAAGCCCTACTGACAGAGAAACAAAGAAAGGAGAGAGAGCTATAGAGAAAGGTTCAGTACTAAAGAGATTCAATATTCGTTCATTAAAGGACAATAAGAGAGAGAGGGAAAAAATATATCTGAGAAACATAAACCAAAGTATAGGATGGCTGATTCAAGAAATGCCTTCACAGGAATAATGTTGAATGTCAAAGGATTAAACTCCCTAATTAAAAGATACAGATTGGAAGAATGGATCAAAAAATATGAACCATCAATATGTTGCATGCAAGAGACTCAACTTAGACACAGAGACACAAAGAAATTGAAAGGGAAAGGATGAAAAAATTATTTCTTGCAAGCTACAGCCAAAAGAAAGCAGGAGTAGCAATATTAATCTCAGATAAAATAGACTTTAATGTAAGGATGTTATGAGAGACAAAGAAGGTTACTACATACTAATAAAAGGGGAAATTCAACAAGAAGAAATAACAGTCATAAATGTTTATGCACCCAGAGGAACCTAAGATGGAGACTAGGTGAGACAGAGAAAAAAACACCTCCATGGAAAACACTAGATAAAAAACCAGAAAGGACCCAGAACACCACTTCCAAAGTAGCACCAGCCAGACAAGTTCTGCTAAAGCCAGAGGGAACATGCGTTTGGTGAAACCAGGAGTCTGCATTCTGAAATGAGTGAGTGAGTAGGCTGATCCATTGGCCATGCTGCAGTAGGGGGAGATGCTGGGCTGGCATTCTTTTTTTAAAAAAAAGAGAGAAGCCCGGGAACAGCTGCAGATAAGATGGGAGCGGTCTGGACTAACGCCTCGGTGTCTGGGGTGGAGGATACCCCTTCCCACACCCACTGCAGATTGTCTTGGGTCCAGGGAAACAAAGGGGAGAAACCCAGCCTTGTGGCCATCACCCCAGCAGGCAGGGCTGCTCCTGCCGGGGGCTGAGCACGCAGCACAGAACTGAGCCAAGAGGCCCAGCCTCACAGCCGTCACCCCAGCGGGCAGGGCTGCTCCTGCCAAGGGCCGAGCATGCAGTGCAGAGCCGAGCAGAGAGGCCCAGCCTCGTGGCCATCACCCCAGCGGGTGGGGCTGCTCCTGCCCAGGGCCGAACACACAGCACAGAACAGAGACAAGAAACCCAGCCTGACAGGGAGTCTTTCCCGCAGCACCGCTCACACGACACAATATCAGCCGTGGACAGTGGCCTTGAATACACCCATGGCTGATTGTCCCGGAGCTGGGAGAGCAGAGCTCTGCAGAAAGGGGGAAGTTAACACATCCCATTCAACCATCTTTGAAGTGGGCTGGGAATGCCCCTACACAGCCCGGCGGCCCAGGGCTTCCCTGGAGGCCGGCGCTCACTTGTGACATGGCACAGCCCTCCCCCCCTCAACAGAGGTCCTGGAAAAGCACAGCAGGGAGGGGGGAACCGCTCGGAAATCCCAGGGAACCTACGCCAATACCAAGGACTTTTGTGTCAGCGGCAGAGAATAGCCTTAAATCTCCAGGAACACCTGGGAGGTTTGATTGTTAAACCTGCCCTTCCTCCCTACCACTCAGGCACACGCCCCTCATTGAGGGCAGACAGCACCGACAACACACCCAAATTAAGTGCACCAATTGGACCCCAAAAGAATCAGATCCCCACATAACACAAAGTTGGGGAGAACTGACTTGAGGGGAATAAGTGACTCACAGACACCATCTGCTGGTTAGTTAGAGAAAGTGTATGTCACCAAACTGCAATTCTAACAAATTAAAGATCAAGTAAAGCAAATGCCAAGAGGCCAAAAACAACAGAAAATCTTAAAGCATATGATAAAACCAGACGACATGGAGAACCCAAACTCAAACACTCAAGTCAAAAGATCCGAAGACACACAGTTCCTGGTAGAATTAATCAAAGAACTACAGACAGGCAAAGAGAGCATGGCATGGGATATAAAAGACTTGAAAAAGAGCATGGCACAGAATATGAAAGACATAAAAAAGACCCTAGAAGAGCATAAAGAAGATATTGCAAGAGTAAATAAAAAATAGAAGATCTTATGGAAATTAAAGAAACTGTAGGCCAAATTAAAAAGACTCTGGATACTCATAATACAAGATTAGAGGAAGCTGAACAACAACTCAACCTCCTCGAGGAGCACAGAACAGAAAAGGAAAGAACAAAAGAAAGAATGGAGAAAAAAATTGAAAAAATCAAAATGGATCTCAGGGATATGATAGATAAAATAAAACGTCCAAATTTAAGACTCATTGGTGTCCCAGAAGGGGAAGAGAAGGGTAAAGGTCTAGAAAGAGTATTCAAAGAAATTGTTGGGGAAAACTTCCCAAACCTTCTACACAATATAAATACACAAAGCATAAATGCCCAGTGAACTCCAAATAGAATAAATTCAAACAAACCCACTCCAAGACATATTCTGATCAGACTGTCAAATACTGAAGAGAAGGAGCAAGTTCTGAAAGCAGCAAGAGAAAAGCAATTCACCACATACAAAGGAAACAACATAAGACTAAGTAATGACTACTCAGCGGCCACCATGGAGGTGAGAAGGCAGTGACATGACATTTAAAATTCTGAGAGAGGAAAATTTCCAGCCAAGAATACTTTATCCAGCAAAACTCTCCTTCAAATTTGAGGGAGAGCTTACATTTTTCACGGACAAACAAATGCTGAGAGAGTTTGCTAATAAAAGACCTGCCCTACTTCAGATACTAAAGCGAGCCCTACTGACAGAGAAACAAAGAAATGAAAGAGAGATATAGAGACTTTTAACAGACATATATAGAATATTACATCCCAGGTCACTGGGACACACATTCTTCACTAGTGATCACGGATCTTTCTCCAGAATGGACTGTATGCGAGGACATAAAAACAAGCCTCAATAAAATAAAAAATATAAAAATGAATTTGTTCAAAGAACATTCTCTGCCCACAGTGGAATACAAATAGAAGTCAATAACCATCAGAGACTTGGAGAATTCACAAACACCTGAAAGATAAAAATGAGGGAGAGATGAAAACATTCCCGGACAATCAAAAGCTGAGGGACTTCATCACCAGTAGATCAGTCCTAAGCAGGCTGAAAGGAAGGGACACTAAACAATTGACTGAAACCACATGAAGAAATAAAGACTTCCAGTAAAGATCACATGGTAGATATAAAGACCAATACTACTGTATGGTTGATTTATAACTCCACTATTTACTTCCTACAGGATCTAAAATACATAAACTGTAATGATAAATCGGTGGTTTTGGACGCAATGTAAAATATGTAATTCTTGACAAGAACTACATAAAGGTGGGGGAATGGAGGAGTATAGGAACACAGTTTACATGTCCTATTGAAGTTAAGTTGGTTTCAAAGAAAAACAAGATTGTTATAGATTTAAGAGGTTAAATTTAAGCCCCATGGTAAACACAAAGAAAGTATCAAAGAATATGACCAAAGAGATGAAAAGTAGAGTAGGGGTTCCAAGAAGTGGGGGAAGGGGCAATGGGGAGTTAAGAAATGAGAGTAGGGGTTTTGGTTTGGGGTGAAGGGAAACTTCTAGAAATGGATGGTCAGAAGGTGATAGCATTGCAACACTCTAAATGTGATTAATCCCACTAAGGGAATGCTAGGGAGGGGTGGAATAGGAAGATTTAGGCTATATATATCTTTCCAAAATTGAAAAAAAAAATAAGACAGTCTAAACAGATGACAATTAAATGCCAAGGATGATCCTGGACGGGATATGAAGCCGGAGGAGAGGAGGCTCAAAGGGATAAAGCTGGGATACAAGAAAAAAAAAAAAGGAAATATAGAATGTAAGCTTTATATCAATGTTGAATTTCTTGAACTTCTTAGCTGCATTTAATGAGATTGCATAAAAATAATGTTCTTGTCCATGGGAAAGGTATATGTGAATTATATTGCCTGTTCAAAGATATGTGCAGCTTGCTCCCATATGTTCAGAAGATAGAGCAATAAATGATGGGTGTTAGGGAGGGAGGGAGGGAGGGAGAGAGGGAGGGAAAGAAAGAGTGGTGTGACAGGATCTTAAAGGTGATGGATCAGGGTATCAGGGGAGGGGGTTCAGGGTATGATGGAATTCTATGTAGGGGGTTTGCACTGTTTTTACAACTGTTCCTGTAAGATTGAACTTATTTCAAAATAAAATTTATTATCAATAAAAAATATATATAAAAAAATGTTTATGCACCCAATCATGGTGCCACAAAATACATGAGACAAACACTGGCAAAACTAAAGGAAGCAGTGGATGTTTCCACAATAATTGTGGGAGACTTCAACACATCACTCTCTCCTGTAGATAGATCAACCAGACAGAAGACCAATAAGGAAATTGAAAACTAAAACAATCTGATAAATTAATTGGATTTAACAGACATATATAGAACATTACATCCCAAATCACCAGGATACACATTATTCTCTAGTGATCATGGAATTTTCTCCAGAATAGACCATATGCCGGGACATAAAACAAACCTCAATAACTTTAAAACAAAATTGAAATTATTCAAAGCACATTCTCTGACCACAATGGAATACAATTAGAAATCAATAACCATCAGAGACTTAGAAAATTCACAAACACCTGGAGGTTTAACAATACACTCCTAAAATAAATGGTTTATAATGTAGAAGGTAGGGGTACTAGAAAGAGAAAGCAATTAATGAAGGGAGAAAAGGTAACCCAATAAGAAAAGGTAAGCTATCATGGGTAAATTTAACATTCTGGGAATGCCCAGGAATGACTATGGTTTGCTAATTTCTGATAGGTATGGTAGGAACAAGTTCACAGAAATGTTGCTATATTAGGTTATTTTCTTGGGGTAGAGTAGGACCATGTTGGAAGTAAACTAGTTATTTTAGGTTAGTTGTCGTTTTCTTACTCCCTTGTTATGGTTTGTTCAAATGCCTTTCTATTGTATGTCATTTTTTTTTTATTTTTTTGATATAGTTAATTTTTAAAAAAAAGAGTTAATTAATAAAAATGAAAAAATATGTAGAGCCCCCTTGAGGAGCTGGTGGAGAATGCAGGGGTGTTGGGCTTCCCAACCTCAATGGTTGCTGATGTGCTTACAGACATAGGAGACTGGTGGTTAGATGGGCTGGACCCTCTGCTATGGGACTTGCCCTTGGCAAGACTGTTGCTGCAAAGGAGAGGCTAGGCCTGCCTGTAATTGTGCCTAAGAACCTCCTCCCAAATGCCTCTTTGTTGCTCAGATGTGGCCCTCTCTCTCTAGCTAAGCCAACTTGGCAGGTGAAATCACTGCCCACCCCCCTATGTTGGATCTGACACCCAGGGAAGTGAATCCCCCTGGCAACATGGATTATGACTCCCAGGGAGGAATCTTGACTGAGCATAGTGGGATGGAGAATATCTTCTTGACCAAAAGGGAGATGTGAAAGGAAATGAAATAAGCTGCTGTGGCAGGGAGATTCCAAAAGGAGCCGAGAGGTCACTCTGGTGGGCACTCTTATGCACAATATAGACAACCCTTTTTGGGTTCTGATGAATTGGAATAGCTCACAGTAAGTACCTGAAACTATCAAACTACAGCCCAGAACCCATGAATCTTGTAGACAATTGTATAAAAATGTAGTATATGAGAAGAGGCGGGGCAAGATGGCAGACTGGTGAGCTGTATGTTTTAGTTACTCCTCCAGGAAAGTAGGTAAAAAGCCAGGAACTGCGTGGACTGGACACCACAGAGCAATCTGTCTTTGGGCATACTTCATACAACACTCATGAAAACGTGGAACTGCTGAGATCACCGAAATCTGTAAGTTTTTGCGGCCAGGGGACCCGCGCCCCTCCCTGCCAGGCTCAGTCCCGGGGGAGGAGGGGCTGTCAGCTCCAGGAAGGAGAAGGGAGAATTGCAGTGGCTGCTCTCATCGGAAACTCATTCTACTGATTCAAACTCCAACCATAGATAGACTGAGGCCAGACACCAGAGACTCTGAGAGCAGCCAGCCCAGCAGAGAGGAGACGGGCATAGAAGGAAAACAACACGAGAAGCTCCAAAGTAAAAGCAGAGGATTTTTGGAGTTCTGGTGAACACAGAAAGGGGAAGGGCGGAGATCAGGCCTTGAGGCGCATATGCAAATCCCGAAGCAAGGCTGATCTCTCTGCCCAGGGCACCTTTCCTTAATGGCCCTGGTTGCTTTGTCTATTAGCATTTCAATAACCCATTAGATCTCTGAGGAGGGCCGTTTTTTTTTTTTTTTTTTTTTTTTTTTTTTTTTTTTTTTTAAATCCTTTTTGCTTTTTCTAAAACAATTACTCTAAGAAGCTCAATACAGAAAGCTTCAAAGAATTGAAATCTGGGCACGTCAAGTCAAGAGCAGAAATAAGAGAGCTCTGAGACAAAAGGCAATAATCCAGTGGCTGAGAAAATTCACTAAACAACACAACTTCCCAAGAAAAGGGGGGTGTCCGCTCACAGCCACCATCCTGGTGGACAGGAAACACTCCTGCCCATCGCCAGCCCCATAGCCCAGAGCTGCCCCAGACAACCCAGTGTGACGGAAGTGCTTCAAATAACAGGCACACACCACAAAACTGGGCGTGGACATTAGCCTTCCCTGCAACCTCAGCTGAATGTCCCAGAGCTGGGAAGGGGGAGCAGTGTGAATTAACAGAGCCCCATTCAGCCATCATTTGAGCAGACTGGGAGCCTCCCAACACAGCCCAGCAGCCCAGAACTGCCCTGGGGGGACGGCACTCACCTGTGACATAGCACAGCCATCCCTCAACAGAGGACCCGGGGTGCACAGCCTGGAAGAGGGGCCCACTTGCAAGTCTCAGGAGCCATACGCCAATACCAAAGACTTGTGGGTCAGTGGCAGAGACAAACTGTGGCAGGACTGAACTGAAGGATTAGACTATTGCAGTAGCTTTAAAACTCTAGGATCATCAGGGAGATTTGATTGTTAGGGCCACCCCCCCTCCCCGACTGCCCAGAAACACACCCCACATACAGGGCAGGCAACACCAACTACACACGCAAGCTTGGGACACCAATTGGGCCCCACAAGACTCACTCCCCCACTCACCAAAAAGGCTAAGCAGGGGAGATCTGGCTTGTGGAGAACAGGAGGCTCGTGGACGCCACCTGCTGGTTAGTTAGAGAAAGTGTACTCCACGAAGCTGTAGATCTGATAAATTAGAGATAAGGACTTCAACTGGTCTACAAACCCTAAAAGAACCCTATCAAGGACAGCAAATGCCACGAGGCCAAAAACAACAGAAAATTATAAAGCATATGAAAAAACCAGACGATATGGATAACCCAAGCCCAAGCACCCAAATCAAAAGACCAGAAGAGACACACCTAGAGCAGCTACTCAAAGAACTAAAGATGAACAATGAGACCCTAGTACGGGATATGAAGGAAATCAAGAAGACCCTAGAAGAGCATAAAGAAGACATTGCAAGACTAAATAAAAAAATGGATGATCTTATGGAAATTAAAGAAACTGTTGACCAAATTAAAAAGATTCTGGACACTCATAGTACAAGACTAGAGGAAGTTGAACAACGAATCAGTGACCTGGAAGATGACAGAATGGAAAATGAAAGCATAAAAGAAAGAATGGGGAAAAAAATTGAAAAACTCGAAATGGACCTCAGGGATACGATAGATAATATGAAGCGTCCGAATATAAGACTCATTGGTGTCCCAGAAGGGGAAGAAAAGGGTAAAGGTCTAGGAAGAGTATTCAAAGAAATTGTTGGGGAAAACTTCCCAAATCTTCTAAACAACATAAATACACAAATCATAAATGCTCAGCGAACTCCAAATAGAATAAATCCAAAAAAAACCCACTCCGAGACATATACTGATCACACTGTCAAACATAGAAGAGAAGGAGCAAGTTCTGAAAGCAGCAAGAGAAAAGCAATTCACCACATACAAAGGAAACAGCATAAGACTAAGTAGTGACTACTCAGCAGCCACCATGGAGGCGAGAAGGCAATGGCACGATATATTTAAAATTCTGAGAGAGAGGAATTTCCAGCCAAGAATACTTTATCCAGCAAAGCTCTCCTTCAAATTTGAGGGAGAGCTTAAATTTTTCACAGACAAAGAAATGCTGAGAGAATTTGCTAACAAGAGACCTGCCCTACTGGAGATACTAAAGGGAGCCCTACAGACAGAGAAACAAAGACAGGACAGAGAGACTTGGAGAAAGGTTCAGTACTAAAGAGATTCGGTATGGGTACAATAAAGGATATTAATAGAGAGAGGGAAAAATATGGCAAACATAATCCAAAGGATAAGATGGCCGATTCAAGAAATGCCTTCACGGTTTTAACGTTGAATGTAAATGGATTAAACTCCCCAATTAAAAGATATAGATTCGCAGAATGGATCAAAAAAAATGAACCATCAATATGTTGCATACAAGAGACTCATCTTAGACACAGGGACACAAAGAAATTGAAAGTGAAAGGATGGAAAAAAATATTTCATGCAAGCTACAGCCAAAAGAAAGCAGGTGTAGCAATATTAATCTCAGATAAAATAGACTTCAAATGCAGGGATGTTTTGAGAGACAAAGAAGGCCACTACATACTAATAAAAGGGGCAATTCAGCAAGAAGAAATAACAATCGTAAATGTCTATGCACCCAATCAAGGTGCCACAAAATACATGAGAGAAACATTGGCAAAACTAAAGGAAGCAATTGATGTTTCCACAATAATTGTGGGAGACTTCAACACATCACTCTCTCCTATAGATAGATCAACCAGACAGAAGACCAATAAGGAAATTGAAAACCTAAACAATCTGATAAATGAATTAGATTTAACAGACATCTACAGGACATTACATCCCAAATCACCAGGATACACATACTTTTCTAGTGCTCACGGAACTTTCTCCAGAATAGATCATATGCTGGGACATAAAACAAGCCTCAATAAATTTAAAAAGATTGAAATCATTCAAAGCACATTCTCTGACCACAATGGAATACAATTAGAAGTCAATAACCATCAGAGACTTAGAAAATTCACAAATACCTGGAGGTTAAACAACACACTCCTAAACAATCAGTGGGTTAAAGAAGAAATAGCAAGAGAAATTGCTAAATATATAGAGACGAATGAAAATGAGAACACAACATACCAAAACCTATGGGATGCAGCAAAAGCAGTGCTAAGGGGGAAATTTATAGCACTAAACGCATATATTAAAAAGGAAGAAAGAGCCAAAATCAAAGAACTAATGGATCAACTGAAGAAGCTAGAAAATGAACAGCAAACCAATCCTAAACCAAGTAGAAGAAAAGAAATAACAAGGATTAAAGCAGAAATAAATGACATAGAGAACAAAAAAACAATAGAAAGGATAAATATCACCAAAAGTTGGTTCTTTGAGAAGATCAACAAGATTGACAAGCCCCTAGCTAGACTGACAAAATCAAAAAGAGAGAAGACCCATATAAACAAAATAATGAATGAAAAAGGTGACATAACTGCAGATCCTGAAGAAATTAAAAAAATTATAAGAGGATATTATGAACAACTGTATGGCAACAAACTGGATAATGTAGAAGAAATGGACAATTTCCTGGAAACATATGAACAACCTAGACTGACCAGAGAAGAAATAGAAGACCTCAACCAACCCATCACAAGCAAAGAGATCCAATCAGTCATCAAAAATCTTCCCACAAATAAATGCCCAGGGCCAGATGGCTTCACAGGGGAATTCTACCAAACTTTCCAGAAAGAACTGACACCAATCTTACTCAAACTCTTTCAAAACATTGAAAAAAATGGAACACTACCTAACTCATTTTATGAAGCTAACATCAATCTAATACCAAAACCAGGCAAAGATGCTACAAAAAGGAAAACTACCGGCCAATCTCCCTAATGAATATAGATGCAAAAATCCTCAACAAAATACTTGCAAATCGAATCCAAAGACACATTAAAAAAATCATACACCATGACCAAGTGGGGTTCATTCCAGGCATGCAAGGATGGTTCAACATCAGAAAAACAATCAATGTATTACAACACATTAAAAACTCGAAAGGGAAAAATCAATTGATCATCTCAATAGATGCTGAAAAAGCATTTGACAAAATCCAACATCCCTTTTTGATAAAAACACTTCAAAAGGTAGGAATTGAAGGAAACTTCCTCAACATGATAAAGAGCATATATGAAAAACCCACAGCCAGCATAGTACTCAATGGTGAGAGACTGAAAGCCTTCCCTCTAAGATCAGGAACAAGACAAGGATCCCCGCTGTCACCACTGTTATTCAACATTGTGCTGGAAGTGCTAGCCAGGGCAATCCGGCAAGACAAAGAAATAAAAGGCATCCAAATTGGAAAAGAAGAAGTAAAACTGTCATTGTTTGCAGATGATATGATCTTATATCTAGAAAACCCTGAGAAATCAACGATACACCTACTAGAGCTAATAAACAAATTTAGCAAAGTAGCGGGATACAAGATTAATGCACATAAGTCAGTAATGTTTCTATATGCTAGAAATGAACAAACTGAAGAGACACTCAAGAAAAAGATACCATTTTCAATAGCAACTAAAAAAATCAAGTACCTAGGAATCAACTTAACCAAAGATGTAAAAGACCTATACAAAGAAAACTACATAACTCTACTAAAAGAAATAGAAGGGGACCTTAAAAGATGGAAAAATATTCCATGTTCATGGATAGGAAGGCTAAATGTCATTAAGATGTCAATTCTACCCAAACTCATCTACAGATTCAATGCAATCCCAATCAAAATTCCAACAACCTACTTTGCAGACTTGGAAAAGCTAGTTATCAAATTTATTTGGAAAGGGAAGATGCCTCGAATTGCTAAAGACACTCTAAAAAAGAAAAACGAAGTGGGAGGACTTACACTCCCTGACTTTGAAGCTTATTATAAAGCCACAGTTGCCAAGACAGCATGGTACTGGCACAAAGATAGACATATAGATCAATGGAATCGAATTGAGAATTCAGAGATAGACCCTCAGATCTATGGCCGACTGATCTTTGATAAGGCCCCCAAAGTCACCGAACTGAGCCATAATGGTCTTTTCAACAAATGGGGCTGGGAGAGTTGGATATCCATATCCAAAAGAATGAAAGAGGACCCCTACCTCACCCCCCTACACAAAAATTAACTCAAAATGGACCAAAGATCTCAATATAAAAGAAAGTACCATAAAACTCCTAGAAGATAATGTGGGAAAACATCTTCAAGACCTTGTATTAGGAGGCCACTTCCTAGACTTTACACCCAAAGCACAAGCAACAAAAGAGAAAATAGATAAATGGGAACTCCTCAAGCTTAGAAGTTTCTGCACCTCAAAGGAATTTCTCAAAAAGGTAAAGAGGCAGCCAACTCAATGGGAAAAAATTTTTGGAAACCATGTATCTGACAAAAGACTGATATCTTGCATATACAAAGAAATCCTACAACTCAATGACAATAGTACAGACAGCCCAATTATAAAATGGGCAAAAGATATGAAAAGACAGTTCTCTGAAGAGGAAATACAAATGACCAAGAAACACATGAAAAAATGTTCAGCTTCACTAGCTATTAGAGAGATGCAAATTAAGACCACAATGAGATACCATCTAACACCGGTTAGAATGGCTGCCATTAAACAAACAGGAAACTACAAATGCTGGAGGGGATGTGGAGAAATTGGAACTCTTATTCATTGTTGGTGGGACTGTATAATGGTTCAGCCACTCTGGAAGTCAGTCTGGCAGTTCCTTAGAAAACTAGATATAGAGCTACCATTCGATCCAGCGATTGCACTCCTCGGTATATACCCGGAAGATCGGAAAGCAGTGACACGAACAGATATCTGCACGCCAATGTTCATAGCAGCATTATTCACAATTGCCAAGAGATGGAAACAACCCAAATGTCCTTCAACAGATGAGTGGATAAATAAAATGTGGTATATACACACGATGGAATTCTACGCGGCAGTAAGAAGGAACGATCTGGTGAAACATATGACAACATGGATGAACCTTGAAGACATAATGCTGAGCGAAATAAGCCAGGCACAAAAAGAGAAATATTATATGCTACCACTAATGTGAACTTTGAAAAATGTAAAACAAATGGTTTATAATGTAGAATGTAGGGGAACTAGCAGTAGAGAGCAATTAAGGAAGGGGGAACAATAATCCAGGAAGAACAGATAAGCTATTTAACGTTCTGGGGATGCCCAGAAATGACTATGGTCTGTTAATTTCTGATGGTTGTAGTAGGAACAAGTTCACTGAAATGTTGCTATATTATGTAACTTTCTTGGGGTAAAGTAGGAACATGTTGGAAGTTAAGCAGTTATCTTAGGTTAGTTGTCTTTTTCTTACTCCCTTGCTATGGTCTCTTTGAAATGCTCTTTTATTGTATGTTTGTTTTCTTTTTAACTTTTTTTTCATACAGGTGATTTGAAAAAAGAAGGGAAAGTTAAAAAAAAAAAAAAAAAAAAAAAAAAAAAAAAAAAAAAAAAAATGTAGTATATGAGTGGTGACAATGTGATTGGGAAAGCCATATGGACCACACTCCTGTTTGTCCAGTTTATGGATGGAGGAGTAGAAAAAGGGGGGGGGATAAAAAAAAAAGAAGGCACCAAGTTTTCTTTTTTACTTTGGTTGTTCTTTTTCACTTTGGTTTTTATTCTTATTGTTTTTGTGTGTGTGGTAATGAAAATATCAAAAATTAATTTTGGTGATTAATAGACCACTATATAATGTATGCTTTGTTTTGTATGATTGCATGGTATGTGAATATATCTCAATAAAAATGAATTAAAATAAATTTAACATCCTAAACCTATAACAGTCATGTTTGATTTTATAACAACTTAACTTTTATAGCAAACCCATACACTTTTCCTAGCCCCTCCAGTGCCCCCACCTATTTGTTGAACACATTATAAATTATATTTTTATAAATTGTATATCCAAAAAACAATAGATTTATCATTAATTTTGTGTATTTGCTTTTTAAAACCTGTAAGAAATTAAAAATGGATTTACATTTTTAAAACAATATAATAGTACTGGTATTTATAATTATGCATATGGTTGCCATTCCCAGAGGTCTTTTTTTCCTTTCTTTTTGTAACCCAATTTTATTGAGATATGTTCACACACCATATAATCCATCCAATATATACAATCACTGACTCAGAGTATCATCATATAGTTCTGCATTCATCACCACAATCAATTTTAGAACATTTTCAATACTCCAAAAAATAATAAAAATTAAAAATAAAAATATATAAATAAATAAAAAGAACACTCAAAATATCCCATACCCCTTATTCCCCATATTATTTATATAGTTTTGTGGTTATTTTATTACTTATCTGCCCAAACACTGGATCCAGGGAGTGGCAGTCACAAGGTTTTCACAATCACATGGTCACACAATAAAAGCTATATAGCTATACAATCATCATCAAGAATCAAGGCTACTGCATTACAGTTCAACAGTTTCAGGTGTTTCTTTCTAGCTGTTCTAATATACTAGAAAATTAAAAGAATATCTATATAATGCATAAGAATAACCTCCAGAATGACCTCTCTATTCTATTTGAAATTTCTTAGCCACTGAAACTTTAATTTGCTTCATTTCTTTTTCCCTTTTCATCAAGAAGGCATTCTCAATCACACAATTCCAGGACCAGGCTCATTCCTAGGAGTCATATCTGTCATTGTCAGTGAGACCCTTGGGAGTCATGTACTTCATAGGGGGGAGATTAGTGAGTTAATTTGCAGAGTTGGCTTGAGTTAAAGGCCACACCTGGGCAACAAAACAGTCTCTCTAGGGGTTACTCTTAGGCATAGTTATAAATAGACTCAACATTGCAACTTGAGAGATAAATTTCATGAGGGCAAGCCTCTAGATTGAGAGCTTGGCTGATTAACTTGGGAGGCACCAATGCCTAAGAAAATAGCAGGAATTCCCCAGATGGGGAAGTTTAATATTCCACATTTTTCCCCAGTCCCTCAAAGGGATGTTAAAATACATTTTATTGTGAAATTTGGCATTTATACAGAACAGTGATAACTTTCAAAGCACAATTTAACAAGTATTTAGAGAGCAAATTTCAAAGAATGCTGTGAGTACAGTTCCACCATTTCAGTTATTTCCTTCTAACTGATACACTAGCATCATATATATATATATATATATATATATATATTTAGATTCAGTATCCATACTCCTTTGTCAAATCCTATCTTGTTTGTTGCTAACCCTTCCTCTCACTTAATCTCTTTCTCCATCTTCAGGGCTGTCTAGGCTGTGACCACTCTAACTTGTCCATATTGAAAAGGGGTGTCAATAGTATGGGGAAGGGGGCTGTATCAGATTGATGTTCTTAAAGAGGCTGTTACCTCTGGGTTTTAGGGCTTGTCTGGCATAGGAACACTCTGGGGGATTTAAGTTTCTGAGAGATAAACTTAGTGAGGGAAACTTTTATAGAATCTCACACAGGGACCTAAGTATTTTGGGACTACTGTTGGATAGGCTTGGCTTACTGTTGTCATTTGGGATGTCTAGCTGGAGTTTGCATAAGAGTAACCTCCAGGATAGCCTCTTGACTATATTTGAAATCTCTTATCCACTGTACTCTTATTTTGTTACCTTTACTTTTTCCCTTTTGGTCAAGAAGGCATTTGCAATCCCTTGATGCCAGGGCAAGGCCCATTCTTGGGAGTCATGTCCCATGCAGGGTGTGGGTAAATGAATTTGTTTGCTGGGTTTGGCTTAGCGAGATAAAGGCTACATCTGAGCAACAAAAGATGTTCTCTGGAGGTGACCCTCAGGCATAATTATAGGTGGGCTTTGCTTCACATTTACAGCCCTAAGTTTCACAAGAGCAAGCCTCAAGATTGAGGGTTTGACTTATTAAGTAGTGGGTTTCTAAGTTCACATAACATATATTCTGTCCAAGATAAACAATCAGTGCCTTGCATTATCTTCATTTAGTTGTGCAGTCTGCATCACTCTCCATTTTAAATAATTTTTGTGACCCAAAACACCATATAGCTCTTTTCAGCCCTTAATTGTTTGTCCCTAGTATTTGTGTGGTCCTAGTAAAGTATTCCTATTAATTATAGTCCTAGTCTGAAATAGGTAGATTGTTCCCATATACCACTCTCTTGTCAACTCTCTGTACCAGTTTCATACCTTACAAGTATATCATACAAACACCTATCTATATTTGTAGTGCTGATCTGTAGGATACATGCCTTTAAAAAACCCTTTTCAATCCTATTCACCTTCAATGCAGCTCTGATACTTACAATCCCATTAACAATCATCACCCCTACCCATTCCCATACTTTTGAATTTGCCCTCATTAATGTATCTGAACACAGTAAATTATCATTTCCCCTCACTAGCCTCTGTATATCTCTAGGTCTGCTGCAGCCTGCCTTATAAGACATTGATTTTACATTGCTCAGGGAGCTCATATTACTAATATACAATATCTCTCCTTTTGTGTCTGACATTTAACTAAGCATTTTGTCTTCAAGTTTCATCCATGTTTCTATATGTTTCAGAATCTCATTCCTTCTTACTGCTGCATAGTATTTCATTGTATGTATATACCACATTTTGTTTATCCACTCGTCTGTTGAAGGACACTTGGATTGTTTCCATCTCTTGGCAATTGTGAACAATGCTGCTATGAATATCAGTGTGCAAATGTCTGTTCATGTCACTGCTTTCAGATCTTCTGGGTGTATACTGAAAAGTGAAATTGCTGGATTGTAGGGTAACCAATATCTAGTTTTCTGAGGAACCACCAAACTGTCTTCCACAGCAGCTGTACCATTGTACATTGCTACCAGCAGTGGATAAGAGTTCCAATTTCTCCATGTTCTGTACAGCATTTGTAGTTTCCTGTTTGTTTAATGGCAGCCATTCTTACTGGTGTGAGATGATATCTCACTGTAGTTATATTTTCTTTTTTTTATTGTGATTGTTCACATAACATAAAATTATCTGAAGCTCCAAAGTGTACAAACAATTGCCCCTGGTACCATCATAAAGCAGTGAATCCATCACAATTAATTTTTTTTCAATTTTTAGAACATTTTATTACTCCAGAAAAGAAATAAAGACAAAAAAAGTAAACTCAAATCTTCCCATATCCCTAAGCACCCCACCTCCATTGTTGACTCATGGAATTGATATAGTACATTTATTACTGTTTGTGAAAGAATGTTAAAATACTACTAACTGTAGCATATAGTTTGCAATAGGTATATTTTTTCCCTAATGCCCCTCTATTACTAACTTCTAGTTATAGTGTCATACATTTGTTCTGGTTCATGAAAGAGATTTCTAATATTTGTACAGTTAATCATGGACATTGCACAAGGTTCACTGTTTTATACATTCCCAACTTTTAACTTCCAACTTTCCTTCTGGTGACATACATAACTCTGAGCTTACCCTTTCCACCACATTCATGCACCATTCAGCACTGTTATTCTCACAACATGCTACCATCACCTCTGTTCATTTCCAAACATTTAAGTTCAACCTAGTTGAACATTCTTCTCCTAATAAGCAACCACTCCCAATTCTTTAACTTCATTCTATACCTGGCAATTTATAATTCCTCTCTATGAGTTTACATATTATAATTAGTTCCTATCAGTGAGGCCCTGCAATATTTGTCCTTATGTGTCTGACTTATTTCACTCAGTATAGTGCCCTCAAGGTTTCTTCATCAACCCATTTTAAGATGGTTTTGGTCACACAGCATACATTTCATCCTAAGTAAACAATCAATGGCTCCCTGTATAGTCACATATTTATGTATTCACCATGCTCACCACTATCTATATAAGGACCCCCATTTCTTCCACAAAGCAGGGGGGAGAGTCAAAGAAGGCAGAGAGACCAAAAAAAAGGAAAAAAGGAAGAGGATAAAAAAGGAATATGACACCTAGGAAGCAACAAAAGGAAAGATAGAATTAAACTAAAGTAGAGTAAAGAGTCATACAACATTACCAATGCGAAGTTCCATACCCCTCCCATATGCCTCCCTCTTACAGGCATTTAGCCTTGGTATATCACCTTTGTTACATCAAAGGAAGCATAATACAATGTTTCTGTTAACTATAGTCTCTAGTTTATGTTGATTGTATTTTGTCCCAATGCTTCCCTATTTTTAACACCTGGCAAGGTTGACATTCATTTGTTCTCCCTCATGAAAAAACATATTTGTACATTTTATCACAATTGTTGAATGTTCTAGGTTTCACTGAGTTAAACAGTCCCAGTCTTTATCTTTCCTCTTTCCATCTGGTGTCCCACATGCTCCTAACCTTCCTCTTTCAACCATATTCATAGTTATCTTTGTTCAGTGTACTTACATTTCTGTGCTACCATTACCCAAAATTGTGTTCCAAACCTCTCACTTCTGTCTTTTCCTATCTGTCTGTAGTGCTACCTTAAGTATTTCCTGTAGAGCAGGTATCTTGTTCACAAACTCTGTCATTGTCTGTTTTTCAGAGAACATTTTCAACTCTCCCTCATATTTGAAGGACAGTTTTGGCAGATATAGGATTCTCGGTTCATGGTTTTTCTTTTTCAGTATCTTAAATATATATCCTCACTTCCTTCTTGCCTCCATGGTCTCTGCTGAGAAATTTGCACATAGTTTTATCAAGCTTCCTTTGTATGTGATGGATCACCTTTCTCTTGCTGCTTTCAGGATTCTCTCTTTGTCTTTGACAATTGATAATCTGATTATTAAGTGTCTTGGCATAGGCCTATTCAGATCTATTCTGTTTGGGGTACACTTGTGCTTCTTGGATCTGTAATTTTATGTCTTTTATAAGAGATGGGAAATTTTCATTGATTATTTCCTCTGTTATTGCTTCTGTCCCTTTCCCTTCTCTTCTCCTTCTGGGACACCCATGACACATACATTCTTGCATTGCATGTTGTCATTCAATTCTCAGAGATGTTGCTCATTTTTTTCCATTCTTTTCTCTATCTGTTCTTTTGTATGTAGGCTTTCAGGTGTCTTGTTCTCCAGTTCCTGAGTGTTTTCTTCTGCCTCTTGAGATCTGCTGTTGTATGTTTCCATTGTGTCTTTCATCTCTTGTGTTGTGCCTTTTATTTCCATAGATTCTGCCAGTTGTTTTTTTTTTTTTTTGAACTTTTGATTTCTACCTTATGTACACCCAGTGTTTTCTTTATAGCCTTTAGGTCTTTTGCCATATCTTCTCTAAACTTTTTGAATTGATTTAGCATTAGTTATTTCAATTCCTGTACCTCATTTGAAGTGTAAGTTTGTTCCTTTGCCTGGGCCATAACTTCATTTTTCTTAGTGTAAGTTGTAGTTTTCTGTTTTCTAGGCATCTGGTTTCCTTGATTACCTCAATCAGGTTTTCCCAGACCAGAACAGGCTCAGGTCCCAGAAGGAAGAATTATTCCATATCCAGTTTCCCTGATGGTGTGTCTTAGAGGATTGACACACCCTGTGTTTTTCTGCCCAGCAGGTGGTGCCTGTCAGCCTGTTACTCTTGACTGGTGTAAGGAAATGTGGCTGATGGCTGGTCTGGTTCTCTATGGAAGGTGGGTAGTAGAGCTTGGCACCACCTTCTTCACCTTAGAGAAGATATGCCCCCTACAGAGTTTTCATTTGCATATAAATAGGTTCTTCATCTCTCTGATTCTGCTATTCCCACCCTTGTCTGGGTAAGAGTGCTGTGAGCTGAAAGTGGCTGAGGCTTTCTCCACTGAGCCACACAGGCTGAGAGAGAGAAAAGGGACAGAAAGCCCACTTTCAGGACCAGTCCACAGGCACCAGATTCACCCATCAGCCAGAGATAGCACCTGGTCCTCTGGGATCCACTACTGGAGACAGAGAATTCCCCTGGCTCTGCAAGGTGAGTCATCACTAAAAGCCTCTGTCTGCTTGTTGGGGATTTGCAGCTTGCATTGATCTGTCCATGTTTGCAAAGTAAAACACCAGTTTGAGCTTGACTGAGGTATATTCACTTGTTCAGAGAGTGCTGCTCTCTATCACAGAGAAGTTTTGCAGTTTGGACTGTGGGGGAGGTCTCTCTCAGCTTGGTTCCACAGTTTTTACTTACAGATTTTATGCTGCAATCTCAGGCACTCCTCCTAATTCAGGCTGGTGTATAATGAGTGGACGGTCATGGTTGTCCCCCAGCAAGTATTCCAGATTATTTACTAGTTGTTTCTGGTTGTTTATTAGTTGTTCCAGGGAGACTAACTAAATTCCACTCCTCTCTATGCCACCATCTTCCCCTTCAAAGGGATTTCACAAACACTTTTTTATTTTCTTCCCAAAATATTCTGATATGTATTGGGTATTACATTAGCCTGTACAGAATATCAAGATCTCATTCCCTACCCTAGGTTCCATGTAATTACATTGTTTAAATAAACAGACCAGACAGGTTAATTAAGATAGTATGCTAAAGAATATATAAATTTTCTCCAAAATAAACTTCTCTTCCTTTGATCTCACACAGAAGTTGGAGTTTTAAAATATAGTCAATATCAAGGGATGGGACAAGATAGTGGAGTGGTGAGGTGTATGTTTTAGTTACTCCTCTGGGGCATCTGGTAGATAGCCAGGAACTGTGTGGAATGGACATTGCAGAGGAATCTGAATTTTGACATGGTCATACAACAGTCACAAGCACATGGAGCAGCTGAGATAAGTGAAATCCATAAGTTCTCATGGCCAGGGGGCCCATGCCTCTCATTGCCAGACACAACAGACTGTTTTGTGGCTGGTTTCCCAAGGGAGGAGGGGCTGTCAGTGCTGTGAACTAGTAGGGAGAACTGCAGTTGCAGAACTGATTAACAAACTCAGACTACTGAAAAAAACTCCAACCATAGATAAACTGAGACCAGACACTGGAGAATCTGGGAGCAGTCAGCCTGGTGGAGAGGAGATAGGGCAGCAAAAGCAGCAAAAAAAAAAACAGAGAATTTTGGAGTTGGGGTTGAACATAATGAAGAGAAGGGCTAAGGTCAAACAGAATCAGGCACATATGCAAACCCAGGGGGCCAGGGCCTTTCTCTGAAAAGCTGGATTTTGTTTTTTGTTTTTGTTTTCTTTTTGCCCCTCCATTGCACTCCAACTCCTTGTCTTTTGCATTTCAATACCCATCAGAACTGCAAGGAAGGAATTAAAGTGCTGTTCTTTAAATAGTCTATATTGGGCCTTTCTATTTCCTTTTTTTTAATCTTTTTCCCTTTTTTTAAAAAAATAAGTATTCTAAGTAGCCCATTACAGAAAGCCACAAAGACTTGCAATTTGGGGCCAGGCAAGAGCAGAGCTAAGATATCTCTGAGAGACAAAGCAATAAGTCTAGTGGGGGAGACAATTCACTAAAGACCATAATTTCCCCCAAGAGAAGGGGGGCATAGTCCAGCTCTAGTGGCAGCCCCCCTTCAGGGAACTCAGACCAGGGGCTGGAATTCAGAAAACAACTCCAGCCAGCCATGACTGCAACAGGATCAGGGTCACCAAGAGAACTAAAGGCTCCATACCACCTTACACTTGTGGGGGAGCTGCAGGCTGGCAAGTGCCACCTGCTGGACAGTATAAGAAAAGCACAGAATCTAAAGGCCTCACAGGAGGGTCTCATTCTCAAGGAAACTCCATACCCTCCTCCTAAGACTTGGGCCTCTCTAGACTGGGAAAACCTGACTGGGGTTGACCACATCTGAGGACACCCTCACACAAAAAGGCTACATAGAGGCAGGGCAAGAAACAGGAAAACAAAAGGTGAAAAACTCCAATCAACTAAATAGAACCTAAGTTAGAGGCATAGAATAAGCTGAATTGGACACCAAAGGTTAGAGAACAAAGCCAACCAACAAGAAAACCCTAGGTAAAAGAGTGAAAATGAACTCCAGAATAAACTAATCAATAAAGTAAGATGCCTACACAGTTTAAGATAATGAGCCATACTAGGAAACATGAAAATATGGACCAGCCAATGGGGTAAAAGGATGGTTCAACCAAGATACAGGAATTGAGGCAACTAATGCTAAATCAATTCAATGAACTGAAAGAAGATCAAACAAATCTCCTAAATCAATTCAAAAATCAAGTTAATGAGCTGAGGGAAGATATAGCAAAAGAGATGAAGAATATAAGGAAGACAATGGAAGACCATAAAGAAGAATTCATAAACTTGAAAAAACAAATGGCAGAACTTATGGGAATGAAGGGCATGATGGAGGAGATGAAAAAGACAATGGAGGGATACAACAGTAGGTTTGAACAAGAAGAAGAAAGGATCAGTGAATTGGAACACAAGATATTTGAATTCATACACACAGAAGAACAGATGGTGAAAAGAATGGAAAAAATATGAGGGGTCTTAGGGAGCTAAGTGACAAAATGAAGCATGCAAATATACATGTTATGGGTGTCCCAGAGGGAGAAGAGAGGGGAAAGGAGGCAGAAAGAATAATAGAAGAAATATTCACTGAGAATTTCCCAGCTCTTATGAAAGATAGAAAACTACAGATTCAAGAAGTACAATGTACCCCAAACAGAATAGATCACAACAGACCTACTCCAAGACACTTACAGATCAGATTGTCCAATGTCAAAGACAAGGAGAGAATTCTGAAAACAGCAAAAGAAAAGCAATCCATCACATACAAGGGAAGCTCAATAAGACTATGTATAGATTTCTCTGCAGAAACCATGGAGGTGAGAAGACAGTGGTATGATATATTTAAGATACTGAAAGAGAAGAACTGTCAACCATGAATTCTATATCTGGCAAAACTGCCCTTCAAAAAGGAAGTAGAGATTTAAATATTATCAGACAAACAGACAATGAAAGAGTTTGTGAATAAGATACTGGCACTACAAGAAATATGAAAGGGAGTGCTACAGGCTGATAGGAAAAGACAGGAGAGAGAGGTTTGGAGAAGAGTGTATTAAATGAAGATTATCTGGAAGTGTAAAAGGAGAGAGAGGAAAAAAAACATGACATATAAAATCCAGAAGACAAAATGGTAGAAGAAAGTACTGCCGTTACAGTAATAACACTAATTATTAAAGGAATGAACTCCCCAATAAACAGACTGGCAGAATGGATTAAAAAACAGGACCCAGCTATATGCTGTCTACAAGAAACTCACTTTAGACACAAGAACAAAAATAAGCTGAAAGTGAAAGGTTGGAAAAAGATATTTCATGCAAACAGCAACAAGAAAAAAGTAGGAATTGCTATATTAATATGAGACAAACTAGACTTCAAAAGGAAAACAGTTAGAAGAGATGAGGAAGGACAATATATATTAATAAAAGGGTCAATTCTTCAAGAAAACATAGCAATCATAAATATTTATACACCAAGCCAGAGTGCCCCAAAATTCATGAGGCAAACACTGAGAATACTGAAAGAAGTGGATACCTCTACAATAATAGTTGGAGACTTCAATACACCACTCTCGTTAATGGATAGAACATCTAGACAGAGGATCAATAAGGAAATGGAGATGTTGAATTGTACAATAAATGAACTAGACTTGATGGACATTTATAGAACACTACACTGAGCAATAGCAGGATACTAATTTTTCTCAAGTGCTCATGAAACATTCTCTAGGATAGACCACATGTTGGGTCACAAAGCAAGTCTCAACAAATTTAAAAGCATTGATATCATGAAAAAAACTTTCTTACTAGGGGAAGAAGTTGGAGTGGACCCCATAGAGAGGAATGGAAGCTAGTTTGACCCCCTGGAAAAACTAATAAACAACCAGGAACAACTAGTAAATAATCTGGAATAACTGTGGGGGGACAAATGTGGCTGTCCATTCATCATACACCAACATGAATTGGGAGGAATGCCTGAGATTGCAGCATAAAGTCTATAAGCAAACACTGCAGATCCAAGCTGGGAGCCCCCTCCCCCCACAGCCCAAACTGCAAAACCTTGCAGTTCTACAGAGCAGCACTCTCCCAGCAAGTGAATATAGCTCAGCTGAGCTCCAACTGTGGTTTTAATTAACAAACATGGACTGCTCAATACAAACTATGAATCCCCAACAAGCAGACAGAGGCTTTTGGTGATGACTGATCTTGGAGAGCTGGAGGGTGACCCACAGACTGGCCCTGAAGGGGGATTTCTGTCCCTTTTTTGGCTCCATGGAGACAGTCTCAGCCATTATCAGTTCCCAGTGCTCTGACCCAGACAAAGGTGGAGATAGCACAGGCAGAGAAACTATTCAAATGCAAATGACCTCTCACTAGGGGGTGTGCCTTCCCTAAGAGGAAGAAGGCGGTGCCAAGCTCTACTACCCACCTTCCATTCAGAACAAGACCCCAGAGTCTGGGGGAAAACAGTAACAGGCCACACCTCCTTACACCAGTTGGGAGCTACAGGCAGACAGGCACCACCTGCTGGGCAGAACATCACAGTGATGTGAGGCCTCACAGGATGTATCAATCTTCTATAACACCCTCAGGGAAACCAGATTGCCTCCTTCTAGACCTGAGCCCATTCAAGTCTGGGAAAACCTGATTGGGGTAACCAAGCAAACCAAATGCCAAGACAACAGAAAACTACAACGTACACTAAGAAAAACAAACTTATGCCCAGTCAAAGGAACAAACGTACACTTCAAATGAGATACAGGAATTGAAACAACTAATGCTAAATCAATTCAAAGTTATGGCAAAAGAGTTGAAGTGTATATTGAAAATACTGGGCATACATAAGGTAGAAATTGAAAGTTCTGAAAAACAACTGGCAGAATCTATGGAAATGAAAGGCACAACACAAGAGATGAAAGACACAATGGAAACATACAACAGCAGCTCTCTAGAGACAAAAGAAAACACTCAGGAACTGGAGAACATGACACCTGAAAGCCTACACACAAAAGAACAGATAGAGAAAAGAATGGGAAAATATGAGCAATGTCTCCGGGAACTGAATGACTACATGCAATGCAGGAATGTACATGTCATGGGTGTCCCAGAAGGGGAAGAGAAGGGAAAAGTGACAGAAGCAATAATAGAGGAAATAATCAATGAAAATTTCCCATCTCTTATGAAAGACATAAAATTACAGATCCAAGAAGCAAAGCGTACTCCAAACAGAATAGATCTGAATAGGCCTATGCCAAGACACTTAATAATCATATTATCAAACATCAAAGATAGAGAGAATCCTGAAAGTAGCAAGAGAAAGCAATCCATCACATACAAAGGAAGCTTGATAAGACTATGTGAGGATTTCTCAATAGAAACCCTGAAGGCAAGAAGGAAGTGGTGTGATATATTTAAGATACTGAAAGACAAAAACCACCACCAAGAATTCTATATCTGGCAAAACTGTACTTCATATATGATGGAGAGTTTAAAATATTCTCTGAAAGACAGACAATGACAGTGTTTATGAACAAGATACCTGCTCTATAGGAAAACCTAAAGGGAGCACTGCAGGCTGAAAGGGAAAGGCAGGAGTGAGAAATTTGGAAAACAACTTTGGAGATAGTAGCACAGCAATGTAAGTACACTGAACAAAGATGACTGTGAATATGGTTGAAAGAGGAAAGTTAGGACCAGGTGGGACACCAGAATGAAAGATAAAAGATAAATACTGGGGCTGTATAACTCAATGAAACCTAGGGTGCTCAACAATTGTAATAAAAGGTACAAATATGTTTTTATGTAACATAGAACAACTGTCATGTTTTTTTCTCTCTCTTTCTTTTTTCTTTGTCTTTTGTCTCTCTAATTTCTTGGACTCTTCCTCCTTCCTTGTGGAAGAAATGGAGATGTCCTTATATAGATAGTGACGATGGTGCTGAATACATAAATACGTGACTATACAGGGAATCAATGCTTGTTTACTTAGAATGGAATATATGGTGTGTCAAGAAAACTGTCTTAAAAATGGGTTGATGAAGAAACCTTGAGGGCACTTTATTACATGAAATAAGACAGACACATAAGGACAAATATTGCAGGGTCTCATGGATATCAACTAATTATAATATGTAAACTCATAGAAATGTAATAAAAGTTACCAGGATATAGAATGAGGCTAAAGAATGGGGAGCAGTTGCTTAATACAGCAGAATTTTCAACTAGGGTGAACTTAAACATTTGGAAAGAGGCAAAGGTGATGTTAGCACACTGTGAGAATGACTAACAGTGCTGAATGGTGTGTGAAGGTGGTGGAAATGGTAAGCGCAGAGTCACATATGTCACCAGAAGGAATACTGAAGGTTAAAAGATGGGAATGTAAAAAACAGAGAATCTTGTGGTGGACAATGTCCATGATTATCTGGACAAATATTAGAAATCTCTCTCATGAGCTAGAACAAATGTGTGACAATGTAACTAGAAGTTAATAATAGAGGGGCATATAGGAAAATATATATATATACCTATTGCAAACTGTATACTACAGTTAGTAGTATTTTAACATTCTTTCATCAACAGTAACAAATGTACGATACCAAAACTATGAATCAATTATGGATGGGGTTAGTGGTGTGGGAGGATTTGGGTTTCTTTTTTTGTTTTTATTTCTTTTCTGGGGTAGTGAAAGTGCTCTAAAAATTGAAAAAAATTAGTTGTGATGATGGATGCACAGCTGTATGATGGTACCATGGGCAATTGATTTTACACTTTGGATCTTTGGATAATTGTATGGTGTGTGAGTAATTTCAATAAAAAATAAAAATATGAAAACTCTTTATTGGATAATAATGGAATCAAGTTGGAAATAAATGACAGGCAGAAGATCATAAAATTTACAAATATATGGAGGCAAAACAACACACTGTTAGAAAACCAGTGGGTAGAAGAAGAAATTACAAGAGAAATTACTAAGTACCTCAAGGCAAATGACAATGAAAATACAATATATCAAAACTTATGGGATGCAGCAAAGGCAGTGCTGAGAGGGAAATTTATTGCTTTAAATGCCTATATTAAAAGAGAAGACAGAGCAAAAATTGAGGAATTAACTGTACACCTGGAGGAACTAGAGAAAGAAGAGCAAACTAAACCCAAAGCAAACAGAAGGAAAGTAATAACAAAGATTAGAGCAGAAATAAATGAAATTGAGAACAGAAAAACAATAGAGAGAATCAACAAAACCAGAATTTGGTTCTTTGAGAAAATCAACAAAATTGATGGACTGCTAGCTGCTAGCTAGGCTAACAAAAAGAGAGAGAAGGAGAGAGAGAGAGAGAGAGAGAGAGAGAGAGAGAGAGAGAGAGAGAGAGAGAGAATGCAAATAAATGCAATCGGAAGCAGGAAAGGAAACATAACTACTGACCCAGCAGAAATAAAGAGATAATGAGAAGATGCTATGAGCAACTATATGCTAATAAACTGGACAACTTAGATGAAATGGACAACTTCTTAGAAAAGCATAAACAACCAACAGTGACTTGAGAAGAAATAGACAACCTCAACAAACCAATTACAAGTGAATAGATTGAGTCAGTCATTAAAAAGCTCCCCAAAAAGAAATGCCCAAGACCAGATGGCTTCACATGTGAATTCTACCAAGCATTCAGGAAAGAATTAGTACCTATCCAGCTCAAACTCTTCAAAAAATTGAAGAGGAGGGAAAGTTACCCAGCTCATTCTATGAAGCCAACATCACCATACCAAAATCAAAGATATTACAAAAAAAATTATAGACCAATCTCTTTAATGAATATAGATGTGAAAATGTTTGCAAATTGAATCTAGCAGCACATTAAAATAATTATATACCACGACCAGGTGAGGTTTATTCCAGGTATGCAAGGCTGGTTCAACACAAGAAAATCAATTAGTGTAATACACCACATCAATAAATCAAAGCCGAAGAAACACATGATGATCTCAATCGAAGCAGAAAATGCATTTGACAAAATTCAACATCCTTTCTTGATGAAACCACTTCAAAGGATAGAAATAGAAGGGATTTTTCTCATTATGATAAAGGCAATACGTGAAAAATCCACAGCTAACATTGTATTCAATGGGGAGAGACCGAAAACTTTCCCTCTAAGATCAGGAACAAGACAGGTATTCCCACTGTCACCATTGTAATTCTGCATTGTGCAGAATGTTCTAGCTAGAGCAATTAGGCATGAAAAAGAAATAAAAAGCATCCAAATTGGAGAGGAAGAAGTAAAACTTTCACTCTATGCAGATGACATGATTCTATACGTAGAAAATCTGGAAAAATCTACAGCAAAGCTATTAGAACTAATCAGTGAATACAGCAAAGTTGCAGGCTACAAGATCAACATGCAAAAATCTGCAGTGTTCTTATACACAAGTAATGTGCAACAAGAGGAAGAAATCAAGAAAAAAATTTGGTTTACAATAGCAACCAAAAGAATCAAGTATTTAGGAATAAACTTAACCCAGACCACAAAAGACCTATACAAAGAAAACTAAAAGAAACTGCTGAAAGAAATTGAACAGGACCTAAAAAAAATGGAAGAACATAATGTGTTCATGGATTGGAAGACTAAATGTAATTAAGATGTCAATTCTACCTAAACTGATTCATGGATTCAATGCAATACCAATGAAAATCCCAACAACTTACTTTGTGGAAATAGAAAAACAAATAACCAAATTTATTTAGAAGGGCAAGGTGCCCCAAATAGCCAAAAATGTCTTGAGAAAAGTAATGAAGTGGGAGGTTTCACACTACTGACTTTGAAGCATATTACAAAACAGTGCTCAAAACAGCATGGTACTGGCATTAGGATGGATATACTGACCAATGGAATCAAATTGAGTGTTCAGAAATAGATTCTCACATCTACAGACAATTGGTCTTTGATAAGGCAGTCAAGCCAGAGCAACTGGGACAGAGCAGCCTCTCAATAAATGGTGTTTGGAGAACTGTATATACATTTCCAGAAGAATGAAAGAAGACCCCTATCTCACACCTTTTACAAAACTTAACTTGAGATGGATCAAATACCTAAACATTAGGGCTAAAACCATAAGACTCTTAGAAGAAAATGTAGGGCAATTTCTTAAAGATCTTGTGATAGGAGGTGGTTTCCTAGACCTTACACCCAAAGCACAAACATCCATCAATATACTCTTAGGACACCTCCATCCATTGCAAATCGTGAATAATGCCACCATAAACATCAATGTGCAAATGTCTATTTTGTCTCTGCTTTCAGTTCTTCCATGTATACACTACCTAACAGGGTTGCAGGATCATGAGACAACCCTACACCCAGCCTCCTCTTGAACCACCACACTACCCTCCAGAGGGGCTGCCCCATTCTACTTCTCTACCAACATTGAATAGATACATCTCTCAACATTTTTCCAGCACTTGTATCTTTCTATTTATTTTTAAACAGTTTTATTCACACACCATACAATTCATCCTAAGTGAACTACCACAATATATATGAGAACATTTCCATTTCTTCCACAAAGAAAGAAAAGGAAAAAGTTTTTAAAAATAAAGAATAATAAATAATAAAAAGGGCAGACAACCACCACAATAAGAATCCCATACCCCTCCCTTATATCCCCCTCTTATTGACATTTAGCTTTAGTATATTGCCTTTGTTACAATTAATGGAAGACTATTTCAATGTTACTCTTAACTATAGACCCTAGTTGCTTTTATTGTGCTTTTTCCATATACCATCCCATTTTCAACACCCTGTGATGGTGACATTCATTTGTTCTCCCTCATGTAAAAACTTGCTATCTGTACATTTAATCACCATCATTGTCCACTCTAAATTTTGCTAAGTTATGCAATCCCAATTTTAATGCTTCTGTTGTCATACATGCCCCTAGCCTTCCTCTTTCAACTATACTTCCACTCAGCTTTGTTTATTATACTTACACTATTGTGCTACCATGAGAAAATATTTGCTATCCATTTCAGGATCTTTACAATCAATCCTGTCAAGCAGTCTGTATTCATTCAGCATCAAATGCCCAATCTCCACTCTTCCTATCTTCTGATTATCTTAACTTTTAAAGGCAGCACTTTCTTCTACCATTTTGTCTTTTGAATTTTATATGTCGTATCTTATTTTTTCTCTCTTTTTACCCTTACTGATAATCTCCATTTCTAAACTCCTCCAAACCTCTCTCTCCTTTCTTTTCCTTTCTGCCTGTAGCAGTCCCTTTAGTATTTCTTGTAGAGCAGGTCTCTTGTTCACAAACTCTACCAGTTGCATGTTTTCCAAAATTATTTTAAACTCTTCCTCATTTTTGAAGGAGAGTTTTGCCAGACATAGAATTTTTGGTTGGCAATTTTTCTCTTTCAGTATCTTAAATATACATACCACTGCCTTCTCATGGGTGCTGCTGAGAAATCTGCACTTAGTCTTTTCAAGCTTCCCTTGTGTGTGATGCATCACTTTTCTCTTGCTGCTTTCAGAATTCTCTCTTTGTCTTTGACATTGGACAATCTGATTAGTTAGTATCTTGGAGTAGGTCTATTTATATCTATTCTGTTTGGGGTATGCCACACTTCTTGGACCTATAATTTTATATCTTTCATAAGAGTTGGGAAATTTTCAGTTATTATTTCCTCCATTACTCTTTCTGCCCCTTTTCCCTTCTCTTCTCTTTCTGGGACATTCACATCATGTATATTCATGTGCTTCATGTTGTCATTCATCTCCATGAGACTCTGGTCATATTTTCCTTTTGGGATTTCCCTTGTACAGGATAAGTGATTTTTCTCACACTCCTTTCAAGATTCTCCCTTTGATTTTGGCTTACAACACTGTGATTGTGATGAGTCTGGATTTGTCTCTTATTGTGTTTATCCTACTTGGAATTTGTAGAGCTTTGCAGATATGTAGATTAATGCTTTTCTTCAATTTTGGAAGTTTTCTGTCACTATTTTTAAAGCAGTTTTTTGAGATAAATTCACATACTATACAATCCATTTAAAGCATGTAGTCACTGCCTTTTAGCATATTCACAGATTTATACATACATCACCACAATTGATTCTAGAAGCTTTACACCCTGAAGAGGCTTCACTATCCTGCACAATCCCATTTTTCATCCTCTGGCTTTTCCTCTAGTGAAATGCATGATGATTATCTTTCCTGTTCAAGTACAGTCACACCCATATATCATCACTGTTAGTTACACTCACTATAATGTGCTCCCATCACCTCCAACATTTGCAAATATTTACAATCAACCTTATTACAAATTCTGCACAAATCAAGCATGATTTCCCCATTTTCTGCCCTCATTCTATCTTCTTGTGACCTATGTTCTAAATCTTAACACCATGAGTTTGCTAGTTATAATTACTTCATATTAAGAAGATCATACAACATTTGTCCTTTTGTGTCTGACTTATTTCACTCAACATGTCAAAGTTCATCCATGTAGTCACATGAGTCATGACTTCATTTCTTCTTATAGCTGTATAACATTCCATCATATGTATATACCACATTTGCTTAGCCATTCATCAGTTGATGGACACCTGAGTTGTTTCTATCTCTTGACAATTGTAAATAGTGCAGCTATGAACATCAGTGGGTAAACATCTGTTTCCATACTTGCTTTCAGTTCTTCTGTGTATATACCCAGGAGTGGGATTGCTGGATCATACTGCATTTCTAAGCTTCATGAGGAATGACCAAACTGTTTTCCTCAACATCTGCACCATTCTACATTCCCACAAATGGTGAATAAGTGGGCTTATTTCTCCACATCCTCTCCAATACTTGAAGTACTCTGTTTCTTTAATAGTGGTCATTCTAGCAGGTTTGAGATGATATCCCATTGTAATTTTAACTCACATTTCCCTAATAGACAGTAATGTTAAACATCTTTTCATGCATTTTTTGCCATGTGTATATTCCCTTTGAAAAAATGTTTATTCCTGTCTTTTGCCCATTTTTAATTGGGTTGTCTTTTATTGGTTGAGTTGTACAATCTTTTTATATATCCTGAATATTAAACACTTGTCAGATATATGGTTTCTAAATATTTTCTCTCATCAAGCCAGCTGCATTTTCACCCACTTTACAGAGTCCCTTGATGCACAAAAGTATTCTATTTTGAAGAGGTTCCATTTACCTATTTTTTCTTTTGTTGCTTGTGCTTTGCATGTAAAGTCTAAGAAATCACTTCCTGCCACAAAATCTTGAAGATGCTTCCATATATTTTTTTGAGATATTGGCTAGAACAGGATTTTGGAACTCCCAATTTTTATTTGGTGTTACAATAAAGTGCAAAATATCAGGGTTGTTTGATGCTTTTTTCCCTAAATGGAAACCTTCACTAAAAAAGGTTTAAAGAATTAAGGCCAGTTCTTTCTCCAAAATGAGTGAATGACATCAGTTCTAATTCTTAAAGAGGTTACTACCCAGCCATTGGACCTTTATTTTCAATTCATGACTAGGATGTAATGTGGGGGTAAGGTGGGAGAGGCAAGGCCTCAGCAGAGAAAGTAACTTATGAGTAGGCAGAGAGCCAGCTTCAACCGTAAAGTTATTGCTAGATCTTAACTGAGGTGCATATATAAAGACCTGCTTCACAGTGAAATAGAAGAGTAGCTGAATGAATGGTCCTTTGCTAAGCTGGAAGGTGTCATAAAAACTCCAGTATTTACTTTCCAGCAGAAAGGTAAAAAAAAATCTTCATGGGGAATCTTGATTCTCTCAACTCCTCAAAGTCTGTGGTCCAGAATCAAATCATCCAGGACTTGGTATAATGCTGAGGTAAGTGACCCAGTGTTCAGCTTATGAACTACTTCCTGAAATTATTTCATTTCCCCAAAGGAAGTTACTGATTGATGATGATGGATGGGAAGCATAAGTATATCTGAACCAATATAATACGTCCCCTTAGTAGGGTTTTCCAATGCCTCCAAAAGTCATTATTTGTTCTTCTAGTCTGAGAGATCTTGGTTGCAGAGCAGGCTCTGACAAGGCCCTCAGATGTTTAGGGTTTTCATAGTTCTTCCATTGGTAATTGGAACAAAAACAGCTCTTCTGACAGCATTTGTCTTGCTCTTGGCAAGATTCTCCAGTGCCTTTTCCCTAGGCCCTTTGTTCCTCTGGTGGTATAAAGACCCTAACTGGGCTCAAGAACAACACCTACTCACTACATGGTATTCCTTAAAGTTCCTAGAGAATGCTCCTTCATTATCTGCCTCCAAATGTAGGCTGAGAAAGGAAATGGGAGTAGGGACTTCCCACCAATTTTGGGGATTAAGGATTTCAGCTGCCTGTTCAAAGACAGAATCCAGCCTAATTCAGTACCTTCTGATACCTCTTAGGTGCTCTATATTACAGTTTTGTTCTCTATGAAAGTCTGTTTAGACATGAGCAAGGCCCTTTGCCCAAGTCTCTATGTCTTCAATGTAAAGTCAGCAAGACCTTGCTTTAGGAATTCCATGGGAAAGGGAGGGATTTCAATGATGCCAGCCACATGCCTTCCCAGCTAACAGGGATGTTCTGGACTCTATTTCCATTCTTCAGTGAAGGTGTCATCTTGCTGATGCCTTAGTATGGACACTTCTATGGCCTTGGAACTGTAACATTGTAACCTAATGAATCCTGTTCATAAAAGGCAATCTGTTTCTGGTATTTTGCATAATGGCAGCTTTACCAAACTGGAACAGATTTTTGTACCAGAGCAGTGGGGTGCTGTTGACTTTGCAAATACCAAACATGTTGGAATAGTGTTTTAAATGAATAGGGGGAAGATTCTGAAATAATTGTGAGGAGCATGATAGAAAAGGCCTAGACTGCTTTGAAGAGACCATTGATAGAAATAAGGACTGTAAAGTTACTTCCAATGAGTACTTAGAAATGATGAATATTTCATTGCCAACTTGAAGAAACATGATCCTTGTTTTAAAGTGGCAGAGACTTTGGTATAATTGAGTCCTGGTGTCAGGTGGAAAGTAGAATTTGAAAGTGATGACCTGAGATACTGAGCTGAAGAGATTGCCAAACTAAGTGTGGGAAATGCAGTCTGGCTTCTCCTTGCAGCATATAGTAAAATGCAAGAGGAAAGAGATATGCTGAGAACTGAACTCTTGGGTATAAAGAAACCAGAAATTGATGGCCTGGAAACCAGAAATTGGTGGTCACTTCCAGAAAGTAATACCCCAGAGGCTACAGTCCCACATGAGTATTTAAAAAAACCTGGAATCAGCCAGCCATTTCAGTACAAGCCAGGATCCAAAATGGAGTTACCAGAAAGGATTTGTGGAAAGTCCTGTTGTCTGATAGTTTTGAGCCCTGTATGCTGCATGCCAAGCCAACAAATAATTTGTGAGATCTGTATATACAGACCCATTGCCAGTCTGGACCAAAAGAGACAGAAAAGGGACAAATTGAAGGAAAGATGACTTCAAAGCCATAACCATGGAAATTGAGGTCTGGAGCCAAGAAGTCTCAGGCCAGGAGAGCAAAGCAACCCATGCACGTGTATAAGGGTGAGTTTGACCTAGAGGAAGAGGGTGGGCCTTCTGACTCGATGCACAGGAAGAGTACTGCTGCCCCAGGCATCAGAGAGGGTGGAACACATTCCCATGAGACTGGGAAGAGCCTGGTCACCACCCCAGTGGTCTGAAGGGGTTGAGCATGTGCCCCAGAGATTGAAGAGTGTCCTGGTGCTGCCCCAATGTTTGAAGATGGTGGGGCTAAGAAGAAGGTGGTCTCCCCAATGCATGGATATGTTGGAACACTCAACTCAGCATTTGGAGAGTAAAGGGCAGCCAAGAAAGCCCTTGGAAAGGGTTGGAGTCCTGCTCTCTCAAGTCCCAAGGCTAAGACATCATTGAATAAATGACTTTCAGACTTTGAAATCTAATGAAGATTGCCCTGTGGTTTTAGGAATTGTTTTGGTCCCATGAACCCTGTTTTCCTTTCAATTTCTCCATATGGCAATGGGAACATTTATCCTATGACTGTCCCTACTTTGTATATTGGCAGCAGATAACTTATTCTGAGTTTCACAGGTACACAGCCAGGGGAGAATGTTAAGATTTTGTACTCATCTAAATTGTGGTGTAATGAATGCATTTTTTTGCATTTAGAAAGAACAGGTATTTTTGAGGTACAGGGGGTGGAAGGTGCCAGTTTGGATATGTTATTTCCCCCAGAAAAGCCATGTTCTTTAATGCAATCATGTAGGAGCATATTTATTAGTCTTGATTAGGGTGAAAATTTTGTTTGAGTGTTTCCATGGAGATGTGACTCACCCTATGGTGGGTGATACTTTTGATTAGATTATTTCCATGGAGGTTAGGCTCCACCCATTCAAGGTGGGTTTTGATTAGCTCACTGGCATATTTAAGAGAGAATCTAGGAGGTGACACAGAACCAGATGCTTGGAGATGTTGGAGATGCAGACAGAAGGACATTTGGAGATGCTAAGCTAAGAGATGAAGCATAGAATTTGCCCCAGAGAAGCAGAGGACCCCCAGATGCTTAAAGAGAAATGCCCTGGGAGAAAGAAGCAAGGAGGCATAGGAGCTGAGAAAGAGGATCAAAGACAGAAGCCCAGAGATGTTTTGGAGAAAGCCATTTTGAAACACAACCCAGGAGCAAAGGACCAGCAGAATTCAACCACATGCCTTCCCAACTGACAGAGGTGATCTGGACACCATTGGTCATTCTTCAGGAAGCCCTACCAAATCAGAACAACAGGTTATCAGGAGATAGAAAGAGGGTAGAGATCAGGCATTTGATGCTGAAGGAGTACAGAATGTTCAACAGGATTGATTGTACAGACCCAGAAACTGATAACACAATATTGTGTGATGGTAGCACAATATTGTAAGTACACTGAACAAAGATGACAATGAGTATGGTTGAAAGAGGAAGGCTAGGGGCATGTATGACACCAGAAAGAAATATAGAAGATAAAGACTGGGTATGTATAACTTAGGGAAACCAAGAATGGTCAATAATGGCAATTAAATGTACAAATATAAGAATGTTTTTCATGAGGGAGGACAAATGAATGAAGTGTTGCAATAGGATGGTATTTGGGGAAAATACAATCAAGGCACACTAGAGTATAGTTAACAGTAACATAATGATACGCTTCCATTAATTGTAACAAAAGCAATATACCAAAGCTAAGTGTCTAAATGAGGGGGATATAAGGGAGAGGTATGGAATTCTGGTGGTAGTGATGTTGTCTGGTCTTTTTATTTTATTTTATATTATTGTTATTTTTTCTTCTATTTTTATTGATCATTTTTTTCTTTCTCTTTTTTCTTTTTTCTCCTCTTCCTCCATCTTTGTCGAAGAAATGGAAAATCCTCATATAGGTTGTGGTGGCGAATGCATAACTATATGATTATACTGGGAACCATTGATTGTTTTCTTAGGATGGAGTGTAGGGTGTGCAAAAAAAACTGTTTAAAAATAATCAGAGAGATACAAGTGCTAGAGAAAATGTGGAGAGAGGGATATAAGTAATCACTTTGGCTGGGAAAGCAGACTGCTGCAGCCCATCTGGAGGGCAATGTGGTTGTTCCAGAGGATGCTAATTGTGGGGTTGCCATATGGTACTGCAAACCTGTTATTGGGTATATACTTGAAGAACTGAGAGCAGGGACATGAATGAACATTTGCACACTAATGATTATGGCAGCAGTATTCATGATTTACAATGAATGGTGGTTACCTAAGGGTACGTCAACAGATGAACAGAATGGTGATCTGTGGTGTATACATACAATGGAATATTGAGAAACTGAAAGAAGGAATGAAGAAGTGAGGTATGGAACTAGGTGAATGGACCTTGAGGACAGTATGTTGAGTGAAATAAACCAAAAATGAAAAGTCAAACATTATAATGCCTCACTAATATGGACTAATTATAATGTGCAAACTCTGAGAATTGAATCTTTTTTATTGAGATTATTCACATAACATACAATTATCCAAAGATCTAAAGTGTACAATCAATTGCCCCCAGTACCATCATACAGCTGTGCATCTATTACCAAATTATTTTTATTCAATTTTCAGAAAATGTTCATTACTCCAGAAAAGAAATAAAGACAAAAAAAGAAACTCAAACCCTGCCATATCCCTAACCACCACCCCCTCCATTTTTGACTCATAGTATTGGTATAGTACATTTGTTACTGTTGATGAAAGAACATTAAAATACTACTAACTGTAGTATGCAGTTTGCAGTAGGTATATTTTTCCCTATATGGCCTGCTATTATTAACTTCTAGTTATAGTGTCATACATTTGTTCTGGTTCATGAAAGAGATTTCTAATATTCATACAGTTAATCATGGGCATTGCCCACCACAAGGTTCACTATTTTATACATCCTATCTTTTAACCTCCAACTTTCCTTCTGGTGACATATGTGACTCTGAGCTTCCCCTTTCCACCATATTTACAGACCATTCAGCACTATTAGTTATTCTCACAATGTGCAACTCTCGCTTCTGTTCTTTCCAAACATTTAAGTTCAACCTAATTGAACATTCTGCTCCTCATAAGCAACTGCTCCCCATTCTTTAGCCTTGTTCTATATCGTGGTAACATATGTTTCACATCTATGAGTTTACAGATTATAATTACTTCATATCAGTGAGACCCTGCAATATTTGACCTTATGTGTCTGACTTATTTCACTCAGTACAGTGCCCTCAAGGTTTCTTCATCAACCCATTTTTAAGGTGGCTTTGTCAACACAGCATACATTCCATCCTAAGTAAACAATCAATTGTTCCCTGTATAGTCACATATTTATGTATTCACCACCCTCACCACAATCTATATATGCCAGTTTGAATGTATTAGGTCCCCCCAAATGCCATTATCTTTGATGTAATCTTGTGTGGGCAGACCTATCAGTGTTAATTAGATTGTAATTCTTTGAGTGTTCCATGGAGATGTGCCCCAACCAACTGTGGGTTATGACTCTGATTGGATAATTTCCATGGAGGTGTTGGCCCGCCCATTCAGGGTGGGTCTGAATTAAATCACTGGAGCCATCTAAATGAGCTGATGAACAGAAGGAGTGCAGTGCAGCTGAGAGCAACATTTTGAAGAGGAGCTACAACCAAGAGGGACACTTTGAAGAAGCTGAGAGAGAGTAGCTGCAGATGAGAGACCATTTGAAGATGGCCATTGAAAGCAGACTCTTGCTCTGGAGAAGCTAAAAGAGGACAAATGCCCCAAGAGTAACCAAGAGTGACATTTTGAAGAGGAGCTGTGGCCTAGAGAGGAACATCTTGGGAGAAAGTCATTTTGGAACCAGAACTTGGAGCAGACACCAGCCGCATGCCTTCCCAGCAAACAGAGGTTTTCTGGACACAATTGGCCATCCTCCAGTGAAGGTACACTTTGTTGATGGACACTTTATGGCCTTAAGACTGTAACTGTGTAACCAAGTAAACCCCTTTTATAAAAGCCAATCCATTTCTGGTGTTTTGCATTCCAGCAGCATTAGCAAACTAGAACACTATATAAGGACATTTCTATTTCTTCCACAAAGCAGGAGAAAGAGTCAAAGAAGGTAGAGAGACTAAAGAAAAAGAAAAAAGAAAGAGAAAGAAAAAACAAACAAACAAACAAACAAACAAACATGACAGCTAGGAAGCAAAAAAGGAAAGATAGGAGAAACTAAGATGGCAGCTAGGTGAGACGGCAAAAAAACACCTCCGTGAAAAACACTACATAAAAACCAGAAAGTGACCCAGAATACCGGTTACAGTGATGCACCAGCTGGATGAGGTCTGTTAGTTCCCAGGGGCCATATACTTAGTGAAACTGGGAGTCTGCATTCTGAAATGAGTGAGTAAGCTGGCTGGAAGACCTGCAGCCATGTGGCAGTCTGGGGAAGCCAGGGTTTGGCATTTAGAGACCAACTGGATCCTTTAAAAAAGGGGGGGGGGGGAAGAAACCCAGAAGGGCTGCAACTGTGATAGTTGGAACCATGCAGTAAAACACAGCAAGAGGGGGCTGGGCTGGCCTCTTGGTGTCTGGCCTGGAAGATAGCCTGCTGCAGATACCCTTGGGGCCAGGGAATGGAGGGGAGAGCTGGAAGCAGAAAGAAACCCCACAGCTAGCAGCTGGCTCCCCAGAGGGCTGGATAAATTCCTGCCTGGGGCCGTGCCCACAGCCCAGAGCCCCACCAGTTGTCCCAGAGCTGGGAAGGAGGAACTGTGTGAGGAGGGGGTGTTGAGATGCCTCATGTGGCCATTTTTGCATCAGGATGAAAGAGCCCCAGCATGGCCCAGTGGCCCAGGGCTTCCCTTGAGGGACGGTGTGCACTAGTGATGTAGCACAGCATTCCCTCGGCAGAGGTCCTGGAGGATCACAGCTGGGCAGGGGGACATGCTCAGAGAACCCAGGGACACTACACCCAGGGACACTACAGCAAGAGAGAGGGGCTGGGGCTGAAACGAAATTAAAGCTTAGACTCTTGCAGCAGCCTTGAATCTCCAGGAACCTGGGGGATTTGAATATTAAAGCTGTCCTTCCTCCCTGGTCACCTGTACACATGCCCCACATTCAGGGCGGACGGCTCCAGCAACACACCCAAACTGAGTTCTCCAACTGAACCCCACAAGAATCATTTCCCTACACACCACAGGGACAAGGTGGAGAACCGACTTGAGGGGTATAGGTGACTCACAGATGCCATCTGCTGGTTAGTTAGAGAAAGTGTATGCCATCAAACTGTGTTTCTGAAAAATTAGATAGGTATTTTTTTACAACTTGAAAAAACCCTATCAAGCAAAGCAAATGCCAAGAGGCCAAAAACAACAGAAAATCTTAATGCATATGATAAAACCAGACGATATGGAGAATCCAACGCCAAACACACAAATCAAGATACCAGAAGAGACACAGTACCTCACACAATTAATCAAAGAACTACAATCGAGGAATGAAAACATGGCAAAGGATTTAAAGGACACCAAGAAGACCATGGCCCAGGATATAAGCAACATAAAGAAGACCCTAGAAGAGCATAAAGAAGACATTGCAAGAGTAAATAAAAAAATAGAAGATCTTATGGAAATAAAAGAAACTGTTGGCCAAATTAAAAAGACTCTGGATATTCACAATACAAGACTAGAGGAAGCTGAAAAACATCTCAGTGTCCTAGAAGTCCACAGAACAGAAAATGAAAGAACAAAAGAAAGAATGGAGAAAAAAATCGAAAAAATCAAAATGGATCTCAGGGATACGATAGATAAAATAAAACATCCAAACTTAAGATTCATTGGTGTCCCAGAAGGGGAAGAGAAGGGTAAAGGTCTAGAAAGAGTATTCAAAGAAATTGTTGGGGAAAACTTCCCCAACCTTCTACACAATATAAATACACAAAGCATAAATGCCCAGTGAACTCCAAATAGAATAAACCCAAATAAATCCACTCTGAGACATATTCTGGTCAGACTGTCAAATACTGAAGAGAAGGAGCAAGTTCTGAAAGCAGCAAGAGAAAAGCAATTCACCACATACAAAGGAAACAACATAAGACTAAGTAGTGACTACTCAGCGGCCACCATGGAGATGAGAAGGCAGTGGCATGACATATTTAAAATTCTGAGAGAGAAAAATTTCCAACCAAGAATACTTTATCCAGCAAAACTCTCCTTCAAATTTGAGGGAGAGCTTAAATTTTTCACAGACAAACAAATGCTGAGAGACTTTGCCAATAAAAGACCTGCCCTACTTCAGATTCTAAAGGGAGCCCTACCAACAGAGAAACAAAGAATGGAGAAAGAGATACAGAGAATTTTGACAGACATATATAGTACCTTACTTCCCAAAGCACCAGGACACTCATTTTTCTCTAGTGATCACAGATCTTTCTCCAGAAGGGACCATAAGCTGGGACATAAAACAAGCCTCAAGAAATTAAAAAAAAAAAATTGAATATACTCAAACTACATTCTCCAACCACAATGGAATACAAATAGAACTCAATAATTTTTGAACTGTAACTCCACTATTTACTTCCTACATGATATAAAATACACAAAGTCTAAGGACAAATCAGTGGTTTTGAACTCAGTGTAAAATTTGTAGTTTTAGACAACTATATAAAGGTGGGGGAATGGAGGAGTATAGGAACATAGTTTATGTGTCCTATTGAAGTGAAGGTGGTATCAAAGAAAAACAAGATTGATATGGATTTAAGAGGTTAATTTTAAGCCCCACAGTAAACACAAAGAAATTATCAGAGAATATAACCATAGAGATGAAATGTAGAGTTTGGGTTAAGAGAAATGGGGGAAGGGGCAATGGGGAGTTAAGAAATGAGTGTAGGGTTGCTGTTGGAGGTGAAGGGAAATTTCTAGTAATGGATGGTGGGAAAGAGCATTACAACATTCTAAGTGTGATGGAAGGCTAGGGAGGGGGTGGAATGGGAAGATTCAGGCTGTATATATGTTTCCACAACTGAAAAAAACAAGACAGTCTAAATAGATGACAATTGAATGCCAAGGATGAACTTGGATGGGACTGGAGGATGGAGGACAGGTGGCTCAAAGGGACACAGTTGAGACATAAGGAAAAGGAATGCAAGCTTTGTATCATTGTTGAATCTCTTGTACTTCTTAACTGTGCTTAACGGGATTGCACAAAAGAATGTTCTTGTTCATGGGAAGTGTATACATGAATTATAGTGTATGTTCAAGGATGTGTGCAGCTAGCTCTCATATGTTCAGAAGACAGAGCAATAGATGATGGATGATAGATAGGGATGGAGGGAGGGAGGGAGGGAAAGAAATAGCGATGTGACAGCATGTTAAGGTTGGTGGATTGAGCTCTCGGGGGAGGGGGGTCAGAGTATGATGGAATTCTGTGTATGGGGTTAGTATTGTTTTTGCAACTGTTCCTATAACTTTGAATTTATTTCAAAATAAAAAAATAAAAAACCTAAAAAAAGTATATTTTTTAAAGTCAAAAAAGAAAAAAAAAAAGGAAAGAGAGCATTAAACTAAGGTAGAATAAAGAGACAACATTACCAATGCCAGGAGTCTCAGACCCTTCCTTTATGACCCCCTCTTATAGGCATTTAGCTTTGGTATATTGCATTTGTTACATTAAAGGAAGCATAACACAATGTTTCTATTAATTTTAGTCTCTAGTTTGCATTGGGTGTATTTTACCCCCATTACCTCCCTATTTTTAACACCTTGCAAGGTTGACATTTATTTGTACTCCCTCATGAAAAAACATATTTGTAAATTTTATCACAATTGTTGAGCACTCTAGATTTCACTGAGTTATACAGTCCCAGTCTTTATCTTTCCTCTTTCCTTCTGGTATCCCACATGCTCCTAACCTTCCTCTTTCAACCATATTCATAGTCATCTCTGTTCAGTGTACATGGACTGCTGTGCTACCATCACCCAAAATTGTGTTCCAAACCTCTCACTCCTCTCTTTTCCTATCCTGTAGTGATCCCTTTAGTATTTCCTGTAGAGCAGGTATCTTGTTCACAAACTCTGTCATTGTCTGTTTGTCAAAGAATATTTTAAACTCTCCCTCATAACAGAAGGATGGCTTTTCCAGATATAGTATTCTTTGTTGGTGGTTTTTCTCTTTCAGTATCATAAATATATCACTCCACTTCCTTCTTGCCTCCATGGTTTCTATTGAGAAATCCACACATAGTCTTATCAAAATTCCTTTGTATGTGATGGATAGCTTTTCTCTTGCTGCTTTCAGGATTCTCTCTTTATCTTTGGCATTTGATAATCGGATTAAGTGTCTTGGCATAGGCCTATTCAGATCTATTCTGTTTAGGGTTTGCTGCACTTCTTGGATCTGTAATTTTATGTCTTTCATAAGAGATTGGACATTTTCAATGATTATTTCCTCTATTATTACTTCTGCCTCCTTTCCCTCCTCTTCTCCTTCTGGGACACCCATAACATGTACATTCCTGCATTATGTATTGTCATTTACTTCCCTGAGACATTGCTCATACTTTTACATTCTTTTCCCTATCTGCTTTTTTGTGTGTAGCTTTCAGATTTCTTGTTCTCCAGTTACTGAATGTTTTCTTCTGCCTCTTGAGATCTGCTGTTGTATGTCTCCAGTGTGTCTTTTGTCTCTTGTGTTGTGCCTTTTATTTCCATAGATTCTGCCAGTTGTTTTTTCTACTTTCCATTTCTACTTTATGTATGCCCAGTGTTTTTTATAGCCTTCGTCTCTTTTGCCATATCTTCCCTAAACTTTTTGAATTGATTTAGCTTTAGTTGTTTCAATTCCTGTATCTCAATTGAAGTGTAAGTTTGTTCCTTTGAATGGGCCATAACTTCATTTTTCTTAGTGTAGGTTGTAGTTTTCTGTTGTCTAGGCATCTGGTTTCCTTGCTTACCTCAATCACGTTTTCCCAGACCAGAACAGGCTCAGATCCCAGAAGGAGGAATTATTCAGCATCCAGTTTCCCTGATGGTGTGTCTTAGAAGACTGACACACCCTGTGAGGCCTCAAGCTGCTGTACTTTTCCTAACCTGCCAAGCAGGTGGTCCCTGTCAGTCTGTAGCTCCTGACTAGTGTAAGGAGTTGTGGCCCATGGCTGTTTTCCCCCAGACTTTGGTGTCTGGTTCTGAACAGAAGGTGGGTAGCAGAGCTAGGCACCACCTCTTTCCTCTTAGGGAAAATACACCACCTAGGGAGTTTTCATTTGCAATTAAATAGGTTATTTGTCTCTCTGACTCTGCTATCGCCACCGTTTTCTGGGTCAGAGCACAGCAAGCTGAAAAAGCCTGAGGCTTTCTCCACTGAGCCACTCACGATGAGAGAGAGAAAAAGGGACAGAAAGCCTCCTTTCAGGGTCAGTACACAGGCCCCAGATTCACCCATCAGCCAGAGATAGCACCTGGTCCTCTGGGCTCCCCCTCCCAGGACAGAGAAGTCCCCTGGTTCTTTAAGGTCAGTCATCACTAAAACCTCTGCTTGTTGGGGATTTGCAGCTTGCATTGAGCCATCCACATTTTCCAAATAAAACCCCAGTTTAGCTGGACTGAGTTATATTTACTTGTTCAGAGAGTGCTGCTTTCTATCACAGCAAGGTTTTGCTGTTCAGACTGCCATGGGGTTAGTTGGCTCCCAGCTCAGATCTGCAGTTTCTACTCACAGATTCCATGCTTTGATCTCAGGCATTCCTCCCAATCAGGTTGGTGCATCTGTGTAGACAGTCATGGTTGTCCCCCAGAAATTATTCCAGATAATTTACTAGTTGTTCCTTGTTATTTATTAGTTGCTCCAGGGAGACTAACTAACTTACACTCCTCTCTATGCTGCCATCTTCTTCCTTTTCTAAGAATTGAATCTTAGAGCACAGTTTATCACAGGAATGTGTATGTAATGGTCCCTAGATTGTAAGCTCTTACAGCAGTTACATCTATTCCTTAGTTTTAATAGTAATTTCTAAATTCTTAGGTGCTGAATGCTTTGTGTATAACCAGGTCAGTCCCTGGAACTTTGAGTGTCTGAGTGACATCTGAGACCCAGAGCCAGAGTTCAACAGCTATGAATGTCAGCATTATTACATACAGCAAATATTAAAGAAGCTGAAAAAGAGATGAGACTTCAATTAGAGATATGAATGAAATGGACTTGGTAAGGACTAAGGTAAATCAGACTAAAGGGTAAAGGATGATATTGACAGTGTTTTAAAACTTCAACTTCTGTGTGAGACCAAAGGAAGAGATGTTTATTTGGTACAAAATCTATATTTTCTGTAGAATGCCATATAATTTAACTTATGTGGTTATTCAACCACCATAACTACATCAAACCTTTAACGGAGTGAGATCTGGTTGGTTTGTACAGGTTAATGTGAAGCCCCAATACATCCCAGAGTAATTTGGACAGAGAATAAAAAATATTTGCAAAGACCTCTTGGGGGACTGGGGAAAAACTCTGGAAATATCAAATTCACCCACTTGAGGAATTTCTCATATTCTTGCAAGCATTGGGGACTACCATTGTGGTGGGTCAATCCCTCAATCTTGGTGACTATGAAACTTGTTGCTGCAAAGGAGAGCCTAAGCCTACTTATAATTGTGCTTAAGAGTCACCCCCAAATAAAAATAAATAAATAAATAGTCACCCCCAGAGAATGTCTTTGGCTGCTCCAATGTGACCTCTCTCTTTAAGCCACCTCAGCAAGTGGACTCTCCACCCTCTCCCCAAAGAGGACATGATTCCCAGGGGTGTAAATCTCCCTGGGAACATGGAACATGACTACTGGGGATGAGCCTGGACCTGGCATCATGGGATTGAGAAAGCCATCTTGAGCAAAATGGGGAAGAGAAATGAAACAAAATAAATTTTCAGTGTCTGAGAGATTTCAAATGGAGTCAAGAGTTCATTCTGGAGGTTATTCTTATGCATTATATAGATATCCCATTTTAACCTTTAGTGTATTAAAATAGCTAGAAGAAAATACCTGAAACTATTGAACTGCAATCCAGTAACCTTGATTCATGAAGATGATTGTATAACTATATATCTTACATTGTGTGACTGTGTGATTGTGAAAACTTTGTGGCTCACATTCCTTTTACCCAGTGTATGGACAGATGAGTAAAATTACTTGGACAAAAAGGAAATGAATAACAGGATGGGATGGGGATATGGGATGTTTTGGGTGTTCTTTTTTTATGCAATTTTATTGAAATAGATTCACATACCCTACAATCATCCAAAGTGTACGATTGTTCACAGTATCATCATATAGTTGTGCATTCATCACCACAATTTTTGAAAATTTTCATTACTCCAATAAAAATGAAAACAAAAATAAGAATAAAAGTAAAAAATAACATATATTTTGATTGTTATTTCTTTTATTGGATTGCCCTTTTTACTAATATATAATGTCCTTCTTTGTCTCTCATAACAGCTTGCTCTTAAAGTCTATTTTTGCCTATTAGTATAGCTACCATGGTTCTTTCATTGATACTGTTTGTGTGGAATCGGGTTCTACAACCTGTTCTAGTTTGCTAATGCTGCCAGAATGCAAAACACCAGAGATGGATTGGCTTTTATAAAAGGGGGTTTATTTGGTTACACAGTTAAGGCCATAAAGTGTCCAAGGTAACACATCAGCAATTGGATACCTTCACTGGAAGATGGCCAATGGTCTCCAGAAAACCTCTGTTAGCTAGTAAGTCATGTGGCTGGCATCTGTTCCAAAGTTCTGGTTTCAAAATGGCTTTCTCCCAGGACATTCCTCTCTAGGCTGCAGTTCCTCAAAAATATCACTCAGTTGCTCTTGGGGTGTTTGTCCTCTCTTATCTTCTCCAGAGCAAGAGTCTGCTTTCAATGGCCATCTTCCAACTGTCTCTCATCTGCAGCTACTCTCTCAGCTTCTGTGCATTCTTCAAAGTGTCTCTCTTGGCTGTAGCGTGCTCACTCCTTCTGTCTGAGCTTATACAGTGCTCCAGTAATCAAGGCCAATGCTGAATGGGTGGGGCCACACCACCATGGAAATTACCTCATCAGAGATATCACCTACAGTTGGGTGGGTCACATCTCCATGGAAACACTCAAAGGATTCCAATCTAATCAACACTAAAATGTCTGCCCCACAAGATTGCATCAAAGAATATGGCTTTTTCTGAGAGACATAATACATTCAAACCAGCACATAACTTTCACTTTCAACCTATTTGTATCCTTTGTTCTGAGATGAATCTCTTGTAGATAGAATATAGATGACTTTCTTTTGTCCATTCTGCCAGTCTGTGTGTTTTGACTGAGGTGTTTAATTCATCACCATTCAATCTTTTTACCATAAAGGCAGCATTTATTTCAACCATATTTTCCTTTGGCTTTATATGTCATATCTTATTTCTCTCTCTCTTTTTACCCTTTTAGTTACCCTTGCTGATAATCTTCATTTCTACACTCTCCTTCAAGCCTCTCTCTCCTGTCCTTTCCTTTCAGCCTGCAGGACTCCCTTTATTATTTCCTGTAAGGCAAGTCTCTTGTTAATGAACTCTCTGAGCTTCTGTTTATCTGTAAATATCTTAAACTCACCCTCCTTTTTGAAGGACAGGTTTGCCAGGTAGAGAATTCTTGGCTGGCAATTTTTCCCTGTCAGTGTCTTCAATATATCATATCACTGCCATCTCAACTCCATAGTTTCTGATGAGAAATCCATACTTTATCTTATTGCAGTTCCCTTTTAAGTGACAAATTACTTTTCTCTAGCTGCTTTCAGAAATCCTTCTTTATCCTTGGCATTTGACAATCTGATTAGCATGTGTCTTGGAGTAAGATTTATTCAATTTGGGGTACACTGTTCTTTTGGACATAGATTTCAGTGCCTTTCTAGTTGTTGTGTAGTTCTTGGCCATTATTTCCCCACATGTTCCCTCTGCCCCTTTTTCCTTCTATTCTCCTTCTTGGATGCTCATGATGCAACTGTTCATCTGCTTCATGTTGTCAGTCCCCAGAGATGTTGCTGGATTTTTCCCATTCTTTTCTCTCTTCTTTGGTCTGTTCTAATTTGGATGCTCTGTCTTCTAGCTCACTGATCCTTTCTGTTGCCTCTTCAAATCTGCTGTTTTGTGCTTGTAGTGTATTTTTAATTTCATCTATTTGACTTTCAATCCCATAAGATCTTTTCTTTCTCTTTGCATGCTTTATGCTTATGCAGTGTTTTCTTAATATACTTTATCTCTTTAGCCATCTCATTGAATTTGTTTAGGAAATTTGTTTGAACATCTTTGATTTATAGTTCCAGATTCTGGCTTTTTTTTTTTTTTTTTTTTTTTTGCTCCTTTGACTGACCATATCTTCCTGTTTCTTGATATGGCTTATATTTTTTTGCTGTATCTGGGCATCAGATTATTTGGGTGAGTTTACTCTGAAGGTCAAATTCTCTATCTTGTCAAAAATTTTGTTGTTGATTGGATTGGTGTAAATGCTCTTCCTTAACACTTGGTTCATCAGTATTACCCATCCAGAGCTGGGCCACAGATCCATGAAGGGGATGCACAACAGTTCCAAAGGGACCCAGGGAGAAGGTCAGAAAAAGATGCCTAAAAGCCTCTAATTCTATTCCCCAATGGTCACTTTCCTCACCTGCCCAACCTATGTCCCTCTTCTCCCAAAAGCCTTTTAGATGTCTTTCAAGTGGTGTGCTTGTATTTCTGGGACACCCATAACATGTATGTTCTTGCACTTCATATTGTCACTCAGTTCCCAGATACCCTGCTCCATTTTTCCCATTCATTTCTCTATCTGTTCTTTTGTCAGTTTAAATTCATATCCTTTGTGGCTCTCTTAGTCTGCAGTTTCCCACCCACAGGGGATTGGATACACTGACAGTTTCTGCCCCAAGTGTGGGGGCTGGGTTCAATGAGCAGGGGCTGAGGGGGGTTACTCATGATCTGTGCTGGTTTGAAAGTATTATGTCCCCCAAAATGCCATTATCTTTTATGTAATCTTGTGTGGGCAGATGTATCAGTATTGATTAGATTGTAATTCTTTGAGGGTTTCTGTGGAGATGCACCCCACCCAACTTTGGGTGATGACTCTGATTGGATAATTTCCATGGAGGTGTTATCCCACCCATTCAGAGTGGGTCTAAATTAAATCACTGGAGCCGTATAAATGAGCTCACAAACAGAAGGAACTCAGTGCAGCTGAGAGTGACATTTTGAAGAGGAGCTACAGCAAAAAGGGACACTTTGAAGAATTCACTGTAACTGAGAGAGGAGCTTCAGCTTACAGAGACATTTTGGAGATGGCCTTTGAAAGCAGACTTTTGCTCCAGAGAAGCTAAGAGAGGACAAATGCCCCAAGAGCAACTAAGAGTGACATTTTTGAGGAGCTGAAGCCTAGAGAGGAACATCCTGGGAGAAATCCATTTTAAAACCAGAACTCTGGAGCAGATGCCAGCCACATGCCTTCCCAGCTAACAGAGGTTTTCCGGACACCATTGGACATTTTCCAGTGAAGGTACTTGATTGTCGATGTGTTACCTTGGACACTTTATGGCCTTACAACTGTAACTGTGTAACTAAATACACCCCCTTTCATAAAAGCCAATCCATTTCAGGTGTTTTGCATTCTGGCAGCATTAGCAAACTAGAACATGATCTCTCACCACAGCTTCTCTGTTTCTCCACTACACACTTTCATCAGTATTGCACAGCACTCTCCCCAATCTCAATCTCCAGAGCCCCAGATTTGTTGTTCCAGATAGTTTCTGCCTGACCCTTTGTTGTTTTTCTGGTAAAGAAATGAGCCCAGCCTCTCCTTAATCATCCATTGCCCATGCTTTTCTTGACTTTCTTTCCTACCATGGAACATCTACACATGATTTAGCAATGACAGAGGTTATCCAAGACAGACTATTTCTGACTGTGTACCTGGAAAAGAGCATCCACTCTAGAGTGGGGGCACAGTAGGGGAAGGAAACCCAGTACTCTCACATCCACCTGCTGAAAGGTGATCAAAGACACACTCAGCTGGGCCATAGCTGAAGGAAAATCCCCATGGAGAGGGAGAATCCAGCTCTCTGCTGCAAGCCTATAGCTCCCTGCCTTTCTAACCACTGAGCTTTGGCAACATGGTGCTGAGGGAAGATGAAAGATGTCAGCAGCCTACTTTTCCCAGGGACAAACTCTAGCCTAGACTGGGAGCTTGAGAAGGAGGAAGTTCCATGTTCTTTGCTTCATCCACCCAGAATAGAGCATACATCATACTGAACCTTATGTGAGTGAGTAAAAGATGGGAGCATGTCATCATTGAAATGCCACAGACTTTTTGATCCTACTAGGTGTCCCAGTTTGCTAATGCTGACATTATGCAAAATACCAGAAAAGGCTTGGCTTTTATAAAGGGGGGGTTATTTGGTTACAAAATTACAGTCTTAAGGCCATAAAAGTGTCCAAGCTAAGGCATCAACAATAGTGTACCTTCACACAAGAATGGCCAATGGCATCTGGAACACCTCTGTTCTCTGGGAAGGCAGTGGCTGGTGTTTTATTCCTTTGCTCCCAGGTTGTGTTTCAAAATGGCTTTCTCCCAGGACATTTCTCTCTAGGTGTTGGGGGGTATTCTCTTAGTTTCCCCCAGGCAAACTCTGGAGTAGCAAAAGCCTACTTTCAATGGCTGTCTTAAAAATGTCTTTCTTAACTGCAGCCCAAAATATCACTCTCAGCTGCTCTCAGGTCCTTCTGTTTATGAGCTCTTTTATAGGTCTCCAGTGACAAAATCAAGACCCAACCTGAATGGGTGGGCTCCACATCCCCATGGAAATAATCCAATCAAACTCAGTTGATTGAGTCACATCTCTATGGAAACATGTAATCAAAGGATTACAACCTAATCAACACTAATACATATGCCCCCACAAGATTGCATCAAAGAACATGGCATTTTGGGGGACATAATACATCCAAACCAGCATACCATGATTTAGCAGATTTTCTTGAAAGAATGTTTCTCCATTTTCTCCATTTGCTGTTATCTCCCAGGACAATTTGCAGAAACAGGAAGACACTCCCCTGCCCTCCTCCTTCTGCCCCAGCCAATTGTGCTTGAAACATAAACCTCACAAGTGGGAAGAGGACTTGCCTACTCACCCCGCCCTGGGTCAAAGGCTCACTGCCTGATTGGGGCAGTGGGAGAAGCCTGGAATCAGGGACAGGAATTGGGCCCTGGTCTCTGTAAATTTGTCAATCTCAGTGGCTTGCCCTTTAAGGAAGCTGAAGACCAGGTGAGGGGTGGGGAATTGGAGGGCCCTAAGTGATGGTGAGGGGTTATAGAAGCCTGTCCCATGAGAGCTGGCTGGAGGCAAGAAGTGGAGCTCAGAGAAGAGGAAGAGCATGGAAGGCTACAGGCTCCCACAGCAAGGCAGATTGGACTGGAAGCTCCCTTGGTCCCTGTGAGAAGCAGCCACAGGGAGAATGATCTTGGTTCCACATGACAAAGCACTTTTAAGGGAAAGGCATAGCAAAGGCTGCTTCAAGAAAAAGTATGCCATCTATCAAGACTGGGATTATTATCCATGCATGGGGCAGAAGGAGCCTCTGGCATTTGGTGAGAAGCTGGACCCCAGAACACTTGGAGGCTCATCAACCATGAAATGCTGAGCCTCTTGTCTTTGGAGGCAAACCCTATCCAGCCCTGTCTAGCCTGGTCAGGTGGCTCAGATTACAGGATTTTCCTGAGGTTTCAAAACATGCTGTATTTATTCCTGTTCTAATTTGCATCTCAATTGTCAGTATCATTGTGTTGATCTTTATTCTGTGGACCTGGTGAACAGCCTGCCCCTCCCTCCATCTCCCTGGGATTCATCTCCCCAGGATTCATCTCCCCAGCTTCCCAGCTGTGCTTTACCCTCTCTTCACTCACACATACACCCAACTGGCATCCCCCAGCTAAACCTGGAATCTGGGATCAGTTTCCCCAGGTCATCTATATTTCACCTTCTCTCCCTTCTTCAAGTGAGCTCAGGAAATTGGTTTTAATCCACTAGGCTCCAGTTGCTTAGTTACAGAAGCTCCTGCTGCTAGCAACCAGGAACTGCAAAGATGCTGTGGATAGAGGGGGCTGTCTTGGCCCTGCTCTTTCCTGGCTCCTGATTGCTGGCCTCCCTGATGTTTTTCTCATGAAACATGCACACTCTTCTCTCAGATGCCAGAACTTGAAAGGCTGGTCTCTGGGGCAGCTACCTGACCTTTACCCCCATCCTACCTGCCTCCATCTCTTCTGAAGCCCACCTCCCAGGCCATGGTGAAGCCATTCATGACCCTAGTAGGTTGGCTCCAGGGAGAGCCCACAGTAAAGAAGGAAAAAGATTACTGGCTGCTTTTGTTCCTACAGTCTGACCTGGTGGGCAGGTGAGAGCAGCCCTGGCCAGAGAAGAGTGGTGAGGTCGGGGGATGTGTTATAGTCTCAGCCCATTTGAAGCTGAAGAAGGGAGATGAGGGCCCATACAGGATAAATTTCTCCTTCTAGAGATCAGGAAACTGAAGATCAGAGTCCACCTCAGGCCTCCACAGCCTTTTAGGGACAGCTGAGTCTGAACCAATGCCAGAACACAGGGATCCCCAACACAATCAGCATTTTTGAGACTGCCAGACCACTGCACAGTGCCAGGTTCTTCTCCCTCCCTCCCCACAGGACAGCAAGGACAGGTTTTTCCATCCATTAAGAAGCCCCCCTGCCCTCTGTTGGTCTGCCTTCTGCCTTCTGGGATGGCCCCAGCTCAGGGTGATTACCAGTGCAGATTTCCCATTTGATGAGCTGTTTTCCTGGAATTTTTTAACTTAAGAGTTCTGAAGTGTTTCCCAGGATAGGCCTGCCTGAAATTCTGACTCTATATATGGATCCTAATTGACATCTTAATCACAGATCTCACTCTAAAAGTCTTCATGGGCAGTGTATGCATTCCTCCTACCACCTCTGAGGGGTCACACTCTGACAATGTGGCTGCCCACCAGTAGAAAGCCACAGAATGTTGAGGCTGTGGGAAACCTGCATCCAACCAGAGACCCCTACCTCTCATCTCTCAATATGGGCAAGACCCTGAGGCAGGAACAAGACTTCCCCTGGGCAGCTGCTTTCTGCCTTCCCTCCCTTCCTGCTTCTCTCCCTCCCTCCCTCCCTTTCTCCCATGAAAAAAGGGTTTCTGGCCTCTGGCTGCCATTTCCTAGCAATCAAACTGGCTGCCACAGGGTGAGAGGAGCACCACAGAAGCTGCTGAATGAGGGGACTGAAATAAAGGGGCAAAATCTCTGTCTGTGATCATAAACCAGCTTCCAGCAATGCCATTATTGTTCATACATCAGATGCAAGGCTTTTCCTAAATTTGTGAAGGTAATTCTCTATAAGAAAAGTCTTCTGAAGGTGGACAGAATAAACCACATTTGGTTAAATACCTGCTTGATCTATCCTCTCTTTTTCTTTTTTTCATTCAGTTTTATGAAGATATATTCACATACCATGCAGTCATACAAAGCATACATTCAATTGTTCACAGTACCATTATATAGTTGTGCATTCTTCACCAAAATTAATTTTTGAACATTTTCATTACTGCACACACAAAAATAATAATAAAAATTAAAGTGAAAAAGAACAATTAAAGTAATAAAGAACACTGGGTGCCTTTTTTTTTTGCCCCCATTTTTCTACTCATCCATCCATACACTGGACAAAGGGGAGTGTGATCCATATGGCTTCCCCAATCACATTGTTACCCCTCATAAGCTACATTTTTATACAATAATCTTCAAGTTTCAAGGGTTCTTGGTTGTAGTTTGATAGTTTCAGGTATTTACTGCTAGCTATTCCAATTCATTAGAACCTAAAAAGGGTTGTCTATATTGTGCATAAGAGTGCCCACCAGAGTGACCTCTCAGCTCCTTTTGGAATTTCTCTGCCACTGAAGCTTATTTCATTTCCTTTCACATCCCCCCTCTTTTTCATATTTAAAACTTTTTGTTATGGAAAACTTCTAGCTTATATACAAGTAAACAGAATCCAGTAATGTGCCCTCATGTACACATTACCGACCATCTACCATTATCACCTCCTGGCCAATCTTATATCAACTCCTGGCCAGACATATTTTGTCTGTAAGTATTCCAGCATGTAACTCTGAATGGTAAGAGCATGTTCTAAAAAATATAACTGCCATCAGTGCCATAACACCTAAGATATTTAACAACAGTTCCATAATATCATCAATTATTCAGTCACTGTCCAATCTTCAAGTGTGTAATTGCTTCATCAATGTCAGGAAGGGTTTTTTTTTGTTTGTTTTGGTTTGGTTTGGTTTGTTAAACTTTATTTGAATCGGGATCTAAATTAAGTACACACATTATTCATGTTCCCCATCCTGAATACTGTTTACTGAAATTCTGAGGAACTGGAATTGTCCAAGAAACCATTGACCTATAGGCTCTTCTTAAGACTTCTTATTGCTCAGCCTAGAACCATGTGAGGCATTATTAGTTACCAGATTTGAAGGTGAGGAGACTGAGATTCAGAGCCACTAAGTGAATAGCTCACAGTAACCCAGCTACTGAGGGACTGGGCCAGGTCAGAAACTCATACCAGGATTTCAAAGTTGTATTCGTGTATGCCCTGTCAAGCACATTCTGCCACCTCTCCTTGTGCTACCTACAAAAAGGTGAGGGAGACCTTTAGTAAGAAGTCCAGGTCATACCCAGGATCTTTCAAAGGCCAATGCAATCCCACCTTTACTGACCCCCTTTTTTCTCTTGCCCCAAATGTTTGCCCTTGGGTTCATGTACCTCAGTCTCCCTCTGACCCAAAAGCTCCCTGAGGGCAGGGACTTTGGTGCCTAGATGTCTTTGACCTAGTTCCCAGCTGAGCCTCACCCATAACCATTTCAAAGGTAGATTGTTAGAAAGATCATGCAAAGAAATTGAGATGGATTGAGCATGAGCTGTAATCATGCTTGAAATACCCTCTCAAAGGAAAAAGGATGGGAGAGAGAGCTGAATTCTTTCCCTAGAGTCACTGTATGTAGTGATCTTTAAGAGGGAGTGTTTCACAGTTGAATTGTAATTCAGTAGCCTTGATTCCTGATGATCATAGTTTACCTATATAGCTTTTATGGGGTGACTGTTTGATTCTGAAAACCTTGTGACTGGATAGTACTTTTATCCAGTGCATGGGCAGATGAGTAGTAAAATAAAGACAAAAAATAAAGACATAATAAGGGAGATAAGAGGTATGGGATGCTTTGGGTATTCTTTTTTATCTTTATTTTCATTATTTTTTCTTTCTCTTTTGTTTTTCTTGGAGTAATGGAAATGTTCTAAAATTGTGGTGATGAATGCACAGTTCTATGATGATACCATGAGCCATTGATTGTATTCCTTGGATGTATTACTTGGTTTGTGCTACATCTCAATAAAATTGCATTTCAAAAAGGAGTGTTTCAAATGGAAAGTTGGACCTATGCTTGCCAAACAGTTTCTGAGCAAGACTTCCTGTGAGAGATCCCAAGGGAAGGTAGTACACATAGGGCTGTGTGTAACACTTAATGTCTATTGCAATATTTTTTTAAACTGTTGTTTTTAAAAAATGTAAAACTTATGATACTGAACAAAAGCAGTGGTTTCTCTGCCCAATGTGCATAATAACCAATCCATGATACCAGGGTTTCAGAGAGGGTTTAATGCTAGGCAGGAAGCAGGAGATCAGATGGCCTATCCACCCAAAAATCTGTCTCCCAGAGTTCAGAGTTTTTACGGATTCAAGTAAGGGGAAATGGAGTTGTTACCATCAAAATATCAATTCCAGTTGCTCCAGGGCTGAGATTAAGCTAGAATGAACATGACAATAGTAAGTATAAACAGGGTGAGACTAGGTTAGAATAACCATTACAAAAGAAAGTATAGACAAGGCTGAGACTAGGCTAGAATGATCATTACAATAGTAAGTATAACAGGGTGAGACTAGTTGTGTTTCAGTAACTTGAGGTATTAACTTCTGCCTATTCTACAATATAGAAAGAAAAACATCTGTATAATGACTCAGTAATCATAATCATTTGTTAATTCTTAATTTCTCAGTCACCATTTATAGAAAAGTTGCAACAATAGTACAAGATATTCCCATGTATCTTATGATATTATTATCATTATTATTATTATGTTATTACTACTACTAAACAATTTGAGAATAAGTTGAAGATGTCAGGACACTTTATTCCTATTTCATTGTGATATAAAGTTTGATTGCTTCTGGAGAGGTAAGGCAAGTGCACAAGCAGTTTAGTAGAGGTAGGAAGACCCTACCACAACACCAGATCTGAAGGTAGCTCAGGATTTTGCTGGGGCCATAGAGTGTGTCCCAAAGGAGACAGAATTTGAACTGTGGAGTAAAAAGGAAATGTTACAGAAAGGGAATGTCTAGGTTTCTTTAAGTTTCCTTTTTTTAGAATGACCTTTGCTCCTTGCCTGTTAATTTCTTCTGTTTCTCTATTTTGACCTCAACTGTGTGGCCATTATACATTATCTACTCATATTTAAGTTGGGCACTAGAAAGGTGAATGGAAGCTCTGTACATGTGGGTGGGATTTATTTTTTTAATTAAGATTTATTCACATACCATACAATCATCCAAAGTATATAACCCATTGATCACATTATCATCATATAGTTGTTCATTCATCCTGATCAGTTTTTTTTAACATTTTCCTTATACCAGAAAAAGTGAAAGAAAGTATTAAAAAAAACAAGAGTAAAAACAGAACACCCAAATTGTCCCCACTCCATTCTTCCTTTAGTTTTGTGTGTGTGTGTGTTTGGCTTTTTATTTTTTTGCCCCTGTTTTTCTACTCACCGATCTATACACTGGACAAAGGGGAGTGTGATCCACATGGGTTTCCAATCACATTGTCACCCCTCAAATCTACATTGTTATACAATCATCATCAAGATTCAAGGGTTCTGGGTTGTAGTTTGATAGTTTCAGGTATTTACCGCTAGCTATTCCAATTCATTAGAACCTAAAAAGGATTACCTATATTGTGCATAAGAGTGCCCACCATAATGACCTCTCAGCTCCTTTTGGAATCTCTCTGCCACTGAAGCTTATTTCATTTCCTTTCACATCCCCCTTTTGGTCAAGAAGATGTTCTCCATCCCACAATGCTGGGCCTAGATTCCTCTCCAGAGTCATATTCCAAATTGCCAGGGAGATTTACACCCCTGGTGTCAGATCCCACATAGTGGGGAGGGCAGGGATTTCACCTGCCAAGTTTGCTTAGCTAGAGAGAGAGGGCCAAATCTGAGCAACAAAGAGGCATTCAGGAGGAGGCACAAAGGAACAATTATAAGCAGGCCTAGCCTCTCCTTTGCAGTACCAGTCTTCCTGAGGGCAAGTCCCATGATAGAGGGCTCAGCCCATCAAACTGCCAGTCCCCAATGTCTGTGAGCACATCAGCAACCATAGAGGTAGGGAAGACCAACACCCTTACATTCTCCTCCACCTCCTCAGGGGGGCTTTGCATATTTTTTGTTGTTTTTCTTAATTAACTATTAACTATATCAAAAGAAATTTTTTTAAACATACAATAAAAAAACATTTCAAACAAACTGAAACAAAGGAATAAGAAAAAGACAACTAACCTAAAATAATTACTTTACTTCCAACAATTTCCTACTCTACTTCAAGAAAATAACCTAATATAACAACATTTCTGTGAACTTGTTCCTTACCACACCAACCAGAAATTAACAAAGCATTGTCATTCCTGGACATTCCCAGAATGTTAAATTTACCCCCAATAGCTTATCTGTTCTTATAAGGTTATCGTTCCCTCTTCATTAATAGCTCTCTATCACTAGGTCCCCTACATTCTACAAAATAAACCATTTATTTTATATTTTTCAATGTTCACATTAGTGGTAGCATATAATATTTCTCTTTTTGTGCCTGGCTTATTTCACTCAGCATAATGTCAGGGTTCATCCATGTTGTCATAGGCATCACAAAATCATTCCTTCTTACTGCTGCATAGTATTCCATCATGTGTATATACCAAATTTTACTTATCCACTCATCTGTTGAAGGACATTTGGGTTATTTCCATCTCTTGGCAATTGTGAATAATGATGCTATGAACATTGGCATGCAGATATCTGTTCGTGTCACTGCTTTCAGATCTTCTGGGTATATATGGACAAGTGCAATTGCTGGATTGAAGGGTTATTCTATATCCAGTTTTCTAAGGAACTGCCAGACTGTCTTCTAGAGTGGCTGAAGCATTATACAGTTCCACCAACAATGAACAAGTTCCATTTTCTCCACATCCTCTCCAGCATTTGTAGTTTCCTGATTGTTTAATGGCAGCCATTCTAATTGGTGTGAAATGGTATCTCATTGTGGTATTAATTTGCAACTCTCTAATAGCTAGTGAAGCTGAACATTTTTTCATGTGTTTTTTTGGCCATTCGTATTTCCTCTTCAGAGAACTGTCTTTTCACATCTTTTGCCCATTTTATAATTGGGCTGTCTGTACTATTGTCATTGAGTTGTAGGATTTCTTTATATATGCAAAATATCAGTCTTTTATCAGATACATGGTTTCCCAAAATTTTTTCCCATTGAGTTGTCTTCCTCTTCACCTTTTTGACAAATTTCTTTGAGGTACAGAAATTACTAAGTTTGAGGAGTTCCCTTATCTATTTTTTCTTTTGTTGCCTGTGTTTTGGGTATAAGGTCTAGGAAGTGACCCCGTAATAGAAAGTCTTGAAGAGGTTTGCCTACATTTTTTCTAGGAGTTTTATGGTACTGTCTTTTATACTGAGGTCTTTGATCCACTTTGAGTTAATTTTTGCACAGGGTGTGAGGTAGGGGTCCTCTTTCATTCTTTTAGCTATGAATAGCCAACTCTCCCAGCCCCATTTGTTGAAAAGACTGTTATGCCCCAGTTTGGTGGCTTTGGGGGCCTTATCAATGATCAGTCATCCATAGATCTGGGGGTCTAGGCCCAAATTCTCAATTCAATTCCATTGATCAATATGTCTAACTTTGTGCCAGTGCCATGCAGTTTTGACTACTGTGGCTTTATAATAAGCTTTAAAGTCAGGGAGTCAGGGAGTGAAAGTCCTCCCACTTCATTTTTCTTTTTTAGAGTGTTTTTAGCAATTCAAGGCATCTTCCCTTTCCAAATGAATTTGATTACTAGCTTTTCCAAGTCTGAAAAGTAGGTTGTTGGAATTTTGATTGGGATTGCATTGAAACTGTCGATGAGTTTGGGTAGAATTGACATCTTAATGACATTTAGCCTTCCTATCCATGAACATGGAATATTTTTCCATCTTTTAAGGTCCCCTTCTATTTCTTTTAGTAGAGTTATGTAGTTTTCTTTGTATAGGGCTTTTACATCTTTGCTTAAGTTTTTTCCTAGGTACTTGATTTTTTTTTTTTTGAAAATCGTATCTTTATCTTGAGTATCACTTCAGTTTGTTCATTGCTAGCATATAGAAACATTACTGATTTATGTGCATTAATCTTGTATCCTGCAAATTTGGAAAATTCATTTATTAGCTCTAATAGCTGTATCATTGATTTCTCAGGGTTTTCCAGATACGAGATCATATCATCTGCAAATAATGACAGTTTTACTTCTTCCTTTCCAATATGGAAGCATTTATTTCTTTGTCTTGTCAGATTGCCCTGGCTAGCACGTCTAGCACAATGTTGAATAACAGTGGTGACAGCAGGCATCCTTGTCTCATTCCTGATTTTAGATGGAAGGCTTTCAGTCACTTGCCACTGAGTACTATGCTGGCTGTGAGTTTTTCATATATGCTCTTTATCATATTGGTGAAGTTTCCTTCAATTCCTACCTTTTGAAGTGTTTTGATCAAAAAAGGGATGGTGGATTTTGTAGAATGCTTTTTCATCCTTGCATGCCTGGAATGGATCCCATTTGGTCAGGTGTATGATTTTTCTAACGTGTTTTTGGATTCGATTTGCAAGTATATTGTTCAGAATTTTTGCATCTATATTCATTAGGAAGATTGGCCTGTAGTTTTCTTTTTTGTGGCATCTTTGCCTGGTTTTGGCATTAAATTGATGTTAGCTTCATAAAATGTGTTAGGTAGTGTTCCATTTTCTTCAATGTTTTGAGAGGGTTTCAATAAGATTGGTGTCAGCTCTTTCTGGAAAGTTTGGTAGAATTCCCCTGTGAAGCCATCTGTTCCTGGGCATTTATTTGTTGGAAGTTTTTTGATGACTGGATTTCTTTGCTTGTGATTGGTTGGTTGAGGTCTTCTATTTCTTCTCTGGTCGGTCTAGGTTGTTCATATGTTTCCAAGAAAATGTCCACTTCCTCTTCATAATCCAGTTTGTTGACATACAGTTCTTCATAGTATCCTCTCATAGTTTTTTTAATTTCTTTGGGATCCACAGTAATATCACCTTTCTCATTAATTATTTTGTTTATTTGGGTCTTCTCTCTCTTTGATTTTGTTAGTCTAGCTAGAGGCGTCTCAATTGTGTTGGCCTTCTCAAAGAACCAACTTTTGGTGTTATTTATTCTCTCTGTTGTGTGTTTGTTTTCTTTTTTTGGTTCCCTGTGTCATTTATTTCTGCTTTAATCCTTGTTATTTCATTTCTTCTACTTGGTTTAGGATTAGTTTGCTGTTCATTGTCTAGTTTCTTCAGTTGCTCCATTAGTGCTTTGATTTTAGCTCTTTCTTCCTTTCTGATGTATGCATTTAGTGCTATAAATTTCCCCCTCAGTATTGCTTTTGCTGCATATCATAGCTTTCGCTATGTTATGTTCTCATTTTCATTCATCTTTTTATATTTAGCAATTTCTCTTGCTATTTTTTCTTTAACCCACTGATTGTTTAGGAGTGTGTTGTTTAACCTCCAGGTATTTGTGAATTTTCTAAGTCTCTGATGGTTATTGACTTCTAATTGTATTCCATTGTGGTCAGAGAATGTGCTTTAAATTTTAATTTTTTTTTTAATTTATTGAGGCTTGTTTTATGTCCCAGCATATGATCTATTCTGGAGAAAGTTCTGTGAGCACTAGAGAAGAATGTGTTTCCTGGTGATTTGGGATGTAATGTTCTATATATGTCTGTTAAATCAAATTCATTTATCAGATTGTTTAGGTTTTCTATTTCCTTACTGTCTTCTCTCTGCTTGATCTATCTATAGGAGAGAGTGATGTGTTGAAGTCTCCCATAATTATTGTGGAAGCACCAGTTGCTTCCTTTAGTTTTGCCAGTGTTTCTCTCATGAATTTTGTGGCACCTTGATTGGGGGCATAAACTTCTATCATTGGAATGTACAACTACGTAATGGTACTATGAACAATCAAATGCACAATTTGTTTTGTATGACTGCATGGTATGTGAATATATCTCAATAAAATGAATAAAAAAAAAACTTCTATCATTGTTATTTCTTCTCATTGAATTGCCCCTTTTAGTAGTATGTACTGGCCTTCTTTGTCTCTCATAACATCCTTGCACTTAAAGTCTATTTTTTCTCAGATTAATATTGCTGCTCCTGCTCCCTTTTGGCTGTAGCTTGCATTGAAATATATTTACCATCCTTTCACTTTCAATTTCTTTGCATCCCTGTGTCTAAGATGAGTCTCTTGTATGCAACATATTGATGGTTCATATATTTGATCCATTCTCCCAATCTATATCTTTTAATTGGGGAGTTTAATCCATTTACGTTCAATGTTATTACTGTGAAGGCGTTGCTTGAATCGGCCAACCTATCCTTTGGTTTATGTTTGTCAGATACATATTTTCCCTCTCTCTCTTAATGTCCTTTAATGTACCCATACTGACTCTCTTTAGTACTGAAACTTTCTCCATCTCTTTCTCTCCTTTCTTTGTTTCTCTTTTGGTAGGGCTCCCTTTATATCTCAAGTAGGGCAGGTCTTTTGCTAGCAAATTCTCTCAGCATTTGTCTATGAAAAATTTAAGCTTTCCCTCATTTTTGAAGGAGAGCATTGCTGGATAAAGAATTCTTGGTTGGCAATTTTTCTCTCTTAGAATTTTAAATATGTCATGCTACTGCCTTCTCACCTCCATGGTGGCTGCTGAGTAGTCACTACTTAGTCTTATGATGTTACCTTTGCAAGTGGTGAATTGCTTTTCTCTTGCTGCTTTCAGAGCTTGCTCCTTCTATGCAGTATTTGACAATCTGTTCAGAATATATCTCGGAGTGGGTTTATTTGGATTTATTCCATTTGGAGTTCACAGGGCATTTATGATTTGTGTATTTATGTTGTCTAGAAGGCTTGGGATGTTTTCCCCAACAATTTGAATACTATTCCTAGACCTTTACCCTTCTCTTCCCCTTCTGGAACATCAGTGAGTCTTATATTTGGACTTTTTATATTATCTCTCATATCTCTGAGGTCCATTTTGATTTTTTAATTTTTTCCCCATTCTTTCTTTTGTTCTTTCACATTCCATTCTCTCATCTTCAAGGTTGCTGATTTGCTGTTCACCTTCCTCTGGTCTTATACTGTGAGTATCCAGAATCTTTTTAATTTGGACAACAGTTTCTTTTATTTCCAAAAGATCTTCTATTTTTTATTTACTCTTTCAATTTCTTCTTTATGCTCTTCTATGATCTTCTTGTCCTTTATATCCTGTGCCATGCTCTCATTGTTTGTCTTTAGTTCTTTGATTAATTGCTCCAAGTACTTTGTCTCCTCTGATCTTTTGATTTGGGTGTTTGGGTTTGGGTTACCCATATCATCTGATTTCTTCATATGCTTTAAAATTTTCTGTTGTTTTTGGCCTCTTGGCATTTGCTTAACTTAATAGGGTTCTTTTAGGATACATAGACTTATTCAAACACTTATCTCTAATTTGAAGATCTACAGATTGTTGGCATATGCTTTCTCTAACTAACCAGCATGTGGCATCCACATGCCACCTATTCCCCTCAAGCCAGTTCTCCCCAGCTATGTGTCTGTGATGAGTTGGGACCCAAATTTTTGGGGGATCCATTTGGTGCACCATGTTTGCCTGTGTAGTTGGGCTGCCTGCCCTGAATATGTAGCATGTGTCTGAGCAGTTAGAGATGGAGGGTGGCTTTAATAATCAAAACTCCCACGTGTTCCTGGAGATTTAAAGCTGTTGCAGAGTGTAAACCTTCAGTTCAGTTTTACCACAGTTTGTCTCTGCCAATGAACCACAAGTCCTTTGTATTGGCCTATGGTCCCCTGGACTTCTGAGTAGGTCCCTCTTCTAAGCTGTGCCCTTATAGAGCCTCTGCTGAGGGAAGACTCCTATGTCACAAGTGAGCACCATCCCCTAAGGGAAGTTATGGGCCACTGGGCCATGTAGGGGTTTTCCTGGCCTTCTGAAAGATGGCTGTATGAGGCATGTTAGTTTCCCTCTTTTTTCACACCTCTCCACCTTCTTAGCTCTGGGACAATTAGCTGCAGGTACACAAAAGTCTATTGTCCCCATCAGACATTGGGGCATGTGAGCACATTGCTGGAAACACTTCCTCTCTCACTGGTTTGTTTGGCACAGCTCTGGGCTGTAGCACTGGGCAGGAGTGTTCCCAGCCTGCCTGGAAGATGGCTGTAGTGGGTGTGGTTATTTTCCCCTTTTGGCTAACCTCTGCCTTCCCAGCTCTGAGACAATTAGCAGTGGGTGCATGAAAGACAATCATCCATGCCAGATATTGAGGCATGCCCACAGGTTGTGGGGGTGCAGTTCCCACCCTGCTTCACTGTGTGGTTCTCGCTGCTGTATCTGCAGCCACTTTTGGGTTTTTTAAGCTAGTCTGACCCCAAATGCCAACCCACAGTTTCCTCAGACTGCAGTGTGGCTGCTAGTTATTCAGAAGGCTCAGTAACTCATTTCAGAATGCAGAATCCTTGTTTCACCAGGTGCACAATCCCTGTGGACTTAGCAGACTTTGTCCAGCTGATGCACCACTGGAATTGCTGTTTTGGGTCACGCTCTGTCTTCTATCTAGTATTTTTCACAGAGATGATATTTTGCCCTGTCTCTCTTAACTGCCATCTTCTGGAAGCTCATGTGGGTGGGATTTAAAGACTAGTTTAGGAGAACCCAAGATGGTGGCTAGGTAAGACAGGGCAAAAAAGATACCTCCATGAAAAATACTAGATAAAAACCAGAAAGTGACACAGATCACCAGTTCCAACAATGCACCAGCTGGACAAGGTCTGCTGAATACACAGGGACTGTGCATTTGGTGAAACCAGGAGTCTGCATTCTGAAACGAGTGAGTGAGCCAGCTGAAAGTCCAGCGGCTGTGCTGTGGTGTGGGGAAACCATGGGTTGGTGTTTGGAGATGGACTAACTCTTTTTAAAAAAAGAAACCTTGGACCGACTGCAGATACAATGGTGAGAACCATGCAGTGAAGCATGGCAGGAGTGGGCTGTCCCAATGCCTTGGTGTCTGGCATGGAGGATAGCCCTTCCCACACCTGCTGCTGATTTTCTTGGGGCCAGGGGGCAGAGGGGAGCCAAAAGGAGAAAGAAACCATGCCCCTTGCATCCATCTCCCTGGCAGGCTGGGGATGCCCCTGTCCAGGGCCGGACCCATAGCCCACAGCCACACAAAGGGTCCCAGTGTGACAGGGAGTGTTTCCTGCAGCAATGCACAAATGCCACAATATCAGCTGTGGACAGTGGCCTTTAGTGAGCCCACAGCTAATTCTCCTGGAGCTGGAAAGAAGGAGCTGTGTGAAGAGGGGGAAATGAACACACCCCATTCAACCATCTTTACAGCAGGCTGGGAACACTCCTGCATGGTCTGGTGGCCCAGAGCTTCCCTATAGGGCTGGTGCACACTTGTGATGTGGTGCAGCCTTCCCTCAGCAGGGATCCTGGAAGAGCACAGCTGAGAAGGGGGACCCATACAGAAATCCCAAGGACCCTACACTAGTGCCAGGGAATTGTGGGTCAGCAGCAGAGATGATCTGTGGCAGGACTGAGGTGAAGGCTTGGACTCTTGCAACAGCCTTAAATCTCTGGGTACACCTAGGAGGTTTGATTATTAAAGCTGCCCTGCCTCCCTAACCAGTCAGACACATGCCCTACATTCAGGGCAGACAGCACCAACAACACACCCCAACTTAGTGCACCAATTGAACCCCACAAGAATCAGATCCCCACACACCACAAAGACAAATTTGGGGAGAACTGACTTGAGGGGAATAGGTGACTCATGAACACCATCTGCTGGTTAGTTAGAGAACGTGTACGCCACCAAGCTATAGATCTGACAAATTAGAGATTGGTATTTTTTAGTTCCTGAAAGAACCCTATCAAGTAAACAAAATGCCAAGAGGCCAAAAACAACAGAAAATCTTAAAGCATGTGATAAAATCAGATGATATGGAGAACCCAAACCCAAACACCCAAATCAAAAGATCAGAAAAGACACAGCACTTGGTGCAGTTAATCAAAGAACTAAAGACAAACAACAAGACCACGGCATCAGATATAAAGGACATAAAGAAGACCCTAGAAGAGCATAAAGAAGAAATTGTAAGAGTAAATTAAAAAATAGAAGATCTTATGGAAATAAAAGAAACTGTTGGTCAAATTAAAAAGACACTGGATGCTCATAATACAAGATTAAAGGAAGTTGAACAACGACTCAGCATCCTCAAGGACCACAGAATGGAAAATGAAAAAACAAAAGAAAGAATGGGGAAAAAATTTTAAAAACTTGAAATGGATCTCAGGGATATGATAGATAAAATAAAACATCCAAATTTAAGACTCATTGGTGTCCCAGAAGGGGAAAAGAAGGGTAAAGGTCTAGAAAGAGTATTCAAAGAAATTGTTGGGAAAAACTTCCCAAACCTTCTACACAACATAAATACACAAGGCATAAATGCCCAGTGAACTCTAAATAGAATAAATCCAACTAAACCCACTCCAAGACATATTCTGATCAGACTGTCAAATACTGAAGAGAAGGAGCAAGTTCTGAAAGCAGCAAGAGAAAGGCAATTCACCACATACAAAGGAAACAACATAAGACTAAGTAGTGACTACTCAGTGACCACCATGGAGGTGAGAAGGCAGTGGCATGACATATTTACAATTCTGAGAGAGAAAAATTTCCAACCAAGAATACTTTATCCAACAAAACTCTCCTTCAAATTTGAGGGAGAGCTTAAATTTTTCACAGACAAACAAATGCTGAGAGATTTTGCTAATAAAAGGCCTGCCCTGCTTCAGGTACAAAAGGGAGCCCGCCCTACCAACAGAGAAACAAAGAAGGGAGAGAAAGGTATAGAGAAATTTAACAGACATATATAGAACATTACATCCCAAATCACCAGGAAACACATTCTTCTCTAGTGATCATGGATCTTTCTCCAGAATAGACCATATGCTGGGACATAAAACAAGCCTCAATAATTTTTTTTAAAAAATTGAATTTGTTCAAAGCACATTCTCTGACCGCAATGGAATACAAATAGAAGTCAATAACCATCAGAGACTTAGAAAATTCACAAACACCTGAAGGGTAAAAATGAGGGGGAGATGAAAACATTCCCAGATAATCAAAAGCTGAGAGACTTCATCACCAATAGATCAGACCTATAAGAAATGCTAAAGGGAATTGAGCAAGCTGAAAGGAAGGGACACTAAACAATTGACTGAAACCACATGAAGAAATAAAGATTTCCAGTAAAGATCACATGGTAAACACAAAGACCAATACTACTGTATTTTTGATTTGTAACTCCACTATTTACTTCCTACAGGATCTAAAATACATAAACTGTAATGATAAATCAGAGGTTTTGGACTCAATGTAAAATATGTAATTTTTGACAAGAACTACATAAAGGTGGGGGAATGGAGGGGTAAAGGAACATAGTTTATGTGTCCTATTGAAGTTAAGTTGGTATCAAAGAAAAATAAGATTGTTATAGACTTAAGAGATTAAATTTAAGTCCCATGGCAAACACAAAGAAAGTATCAGAGACTATGACCATAGAGATGAAAAGTAGACTATGGGTTATGAGAAGTGGGGGAAAGGGCAATGGGGAGTTAAGAAATGAGTATAGGGTTTCTGTTTGGGGTGAAGGGAAATTTCTATTAATGGATGGTGGGAAGGTGATAGCATTGAAACATTCTAAATGTGATTAATCCCACTAATGGAATGCTAGGGAGGGGTTAGAATGGGAAGATTTAGGCTATATATATGTTTCCACAAATGAAAAACAAAAGACAATCTAAATAGATAATGGCAATTAAATGCCAAGGATGATCCTGCATGGGATCTGAGGATGGAGGAGAGGAGGCTCAAAGGGACACAGTTGGGACATAAGAGAAAAAGAGGAAATATAGAATGTAAGCTTTGTATCAATGTTGAATTTCTTGAACTTCTTAGCTGTGCTTAATGGGAATACATAAAAGAATGTTCTTGTTCATGGGAAACGTATATGTGAATTATATTGTTTGCTCAATGATGTGTGCAGCTTGCTCTCATATGTTCAGAAGACAGAGCAATAGATGATGGATGATACATAGGGAGGGAGGGAGGGAGGGAAGGAAAGAAATGGTGGTGGGACAGGATGTTAAAGTTGGTGGATTGGGGTATCAGGGGAGGGGGGTCGGGTTATGCTGGAGTTCTGTGTATGAGGTTTGTATTGTTTTTGCAACTGTTCCTGTAAGTTTGAATTTATTTCAAAATAAAATTTTTAAAAAATGGATTGGATTTGTAGAAGAGGATTTATTAGAACACAAAAGTGTCCAAACTAAGGCATCAACAGGAGGACACCTTCACTGAAAAAAGGCTGATGGCATTGGAAACACCTCTGTCAGCTGGGAAGGCACATGGCTGGTTTCTGCTAGTCCTTTGCTTCAGGGTTGCATTTCAAAATGGCTTTCTTCAAAATGTCTCTGGGATTCTATCTCTCTTAGCTCATGTCAGCTCTCTGCTTGGTTCTCCTGGGGCATTTCTCTGGTTTCTGAGAGTCTTCTCTTAGCTTCTCTGGGGTAAACTCTGGGGTTCTTCTCTTAGCTTAGCAGTTTGAAACTTCCTGTCTTCATCTCCCAGATTCTCCAAGCATCTGTTCTGTGTTGGCTCCAAAATGTCACTCTTAAAGGACTCCTGTGATCTAGTTAAGACTCACCCTGAATAGGTGAGGTAATATCTCCATGGAAATGATCTAATCAAAAGAGCTCACCTACACTTGGTTGGGTCACACCTCCATGGAAACAACTGAATCAAAAGGTTCCACCCTAATCAAATGCACAAGATTGCATTAAAGAACATGGCTTTTGTGGGGGACATAATAGATTCAAACCAGCACACTTAGCTTCTCTCCAAAATGTCTCTCTCAGTTTCTCTGGGCTCCTTTGCTCATGAGCATTTTTAAAAGACTACAGTTATCTAAATAAGGCCCACCCTGACTGGGCAGGTTCACATCTCCATGGAAATATTCAATCAAAAGGTCCCACCCCACAAGATTGGATTAAAAGATCATGGCTATTCTGGGATTCATAACAGGTTCAAACATGCACATAAACCTAGCAATGGGAATAATGGAGCATAAGGCAAATCTATACTTAGCTTCCTGTGGAAATGCCACATTGCCTTCCAGATTGGTTGTACAATTTTACATCCCCACCAATGGTGAATAAGTGTGCTTCTTTCACCATATCCTCTCCAGCACTTGAAATTTTCTGTTTTTCTCTTGTTAATGGCCATTTTAGTAGGAGTGAGAAGATATCTCCTTGTGGTTTGATTTACATTTGCCTAATAGCCAGTGAAGTTGAGCACCTTTTCATATGATATTTTTAAAATTCAATTTTATTGAGATATATTCACTTACCAAACAATCATCCAATGTGTACAATTGTTCACAGTACCATCATACAGTTGTGCATTCATCACAATTTTTGAACATTTTCATTACTCCAAAAATTAAAAATAAGAATAAAAATTAAAGTAATAAAGAACACTCAAAACATCCCAATCTCCATACCACTTATTATTCATTTAATTTGTGTCCCTATTTTTCTACTCATCTGTCCATCCACTGGATAATGGAAGTGTGAGCCTCAAGGTTTTCACAATGACAGAGTCACCTTGTGGAAGATTTACAGTTATACAATCATCTTCAAGAATCAAGGCTACTGGGTTGCAGTTCAACAGTTTCAGGTACCTCAGTCTAGCTAACCCAATTCACTAAGAACTAAAAAGAGACACCTATGTAATGCATAAGAATAACCTCCAGAATGACCTCTCAACTCCATTTGATATCTCTCAGCCACTGAAACTTTACTTTGTTTCATATCTCTTCCCCCCTTTGGTCAAGAAGGCTTTCTCAATCCCATGATGTTAGGGCCAGTCTCATTACTGGGAGTCATGTTGACATTGCCAGGGAGATTTACACCCCTGGGAGTCACGTCCCACATAAGGAGAAGGGTAATGAGTTTACCTGCCAAGTTGGCTTAGAAGAGAGGCCACATCTGGGCAGCCAAAGAGGTTCTCTGGGGGTAACTCAAAGGCACAATTATATGTAGGCTTAGCCTCTCCTTTGCAGATCAAGGGTTCGGCTTTCTATATTGGTTTTCCACATTGCTTGTGGAAAAATCAGCAATTCCCCAGGTGGGGAAGATTAACGTTTCCACATTTTTCCCAATCCCTAAAGGGGGCTTTGCATATACATTTTTATTCTCTGCCCAAATTACTCTAAGATCTATCAGGACTTCAAACTAACATTTAAAAACCAACCACACTTCATTCCCTATTCAAAGTTCTATGTAATTATTCCAAGTTTGGATAAACTGACCATACAAGTAAAATTATATAGTGTGCCTTAGAAAATACAGATTTTGCACTAAATAAACATCCCTTTCTTTGGTCTCACACAAAAGTTAAAGTTTTAAAACACTGTCAGCGTCATCCTTTACCCTTTAGTCTGATTTACCTTATTCCTAACCAAGACCATTTCATTCACATCTGTAATTGAGGTCTGACCTCTTTTTCATCCTCTTTAACATTTGCTGTATGGGGTAATGCTGACATTCACAGCTGCCGAACTCTGGCTGTGAGTCTCAGGTGTCGCACAGATAAAAATTCCAGGGAACAACTGGATATACACAAGAGCTCAGCATCTCAGAATTTAGAAATAACCATCAAAACTCAGGAATAGATGTGACTGCTGTAAGAGCTTACATTCTAGGAACCTTTACCATAAGCCTTCCCTGAATAATCTATGTTCTCAGATTCAATTAACAGAGTTTGAACATTACAGTTAGCCCATGTTAGTGAGGCATTATACTGTTTGACTTTTCATTTCTGGCTTATTTCACTCAACATACTGTCCATAAGGTCCATTTACCTAGTTGCATACCTCACAAACTCATTCTTTCTTGTAGCCACTCAATATTCCATGCTATGTATACATCACAGTTCACCATTCTGTTGGTCAGTGGACATACCCTTAGGCCACCTCCATCCACTGAGAATCGTGAGTACTGGCACCATAAACAGCAGTGTGCAAATGTCCATTCATGTTGCAGCTCTCAGTTCTTCCAAGCATATACCTAATAATGGGATTGCATGACCATATGGCAAGCCCATACTTAGCCTCCTCTGGAAACACCCCACTGCCCTCCACATGGGCTGCACCATTCTACTTCCCCACCAACAGTGATTTGGTACACCCCATCTCCAAATTTTCTCCAGCACCTGTATCCCTCTGCTTATTCAGACAGTGTACATTCCCTCCTAGTAAACAATCAATGGTTCCTGGTATAATCATATAGTTATGCATTCACCACCACAATCTATATGAGGACATTTCCATTTCTTTTGCAAATAAAGAGGAAGAGTAAGAAAAAGAAAAAGAAATGATGAATAAAAAAAGGAAAAAATTAAAATAAAATGAAATGGTCAGACTACAACACTACCTCCAAGAATCCCATTCATCTCCCTTATATACCTTTCCTATATACCTTTCTTATATACCTTTCTACCTTATATACCTTTCTTCTTAGCTTTGATATGTTGCCTTTGTTACAATTGATGGAAGCATATTACTATGTTACTGTTAACTATACTCTAGTTTTCATTAATTGGATTTTTCCCCAATACCATCCCATTTTCAACACCTTGCAAAGTTGGTGTTCATTTGTTCTCCCTCATGTAAAAGCATTCTTATATTTGTACATTTAATTGCCATCATTGTCCACTCTAGGTTTCACTAAGTTATACAGTCCCACTCTTTGTCTTCTATCTTTACTTCTGGTGTCCTACATGACCCTAGTCTTCCTCTTTCAACTGCATTCACAGTCATCTTTGTTCAGTGTACTTACAATATTGTGCTACCATCATACAGTATTGTGTTATCCATTTCTGGATCTATGCAATCAATCCTGTTGAACATTCTATACTTCTTCAGCTTCAAATACATGATCTCTTCCCTCTTTTTATCACCTTATAACTTATGCTCTCAGCTTTAACTCTCAAAGTTTGCTCATTAATGTTAGTTCATATTAGTGAGACCACACAGTATTTGTCCTTTTGTTTCTGGCTAATTTCACTTAACATAACGTCCTCAAGGTTCATCCACATTGTCACATGCTCTGTAATTTTATTCTGTTTTACAGCTGCATAATATTTCATCATATATATATACCATAGTTTGTGTATTGACTCATCTGTTGATGGACATTTGGACTGTTTCCATCTCTGGGCAATTGTGAATAATGCCACCATAAACATCAGTTTACAAATGTCCATTTGTGTACTAGCTTTCAGTTATTCTGAGTATATACCTAGTAATAGTATTGCTGGATCATATGGCAATTCTATACTTAGCTTCCTGAGGAAACTCCACTCTGCCTTCCAGAGTGGTTGCACCATTCTACGTTCCCACCAACAGTGAGTAATTGTGCCTCTTTCTCCACATCCTCTCCAGCACTTGTATTTTCCTGGGTATTTTGATAATGGCCATTCTAGTACATGTGAGATATTATCTCATTGTGCTTTTGATTTGCATTTCCCTAATAGCCAGTGAAGTTGAGCATCTTTTCATATGTTTTTGAGCCATTTGTTTTATCTCTTCAGAAAAGTGTCTGTCCATGTCTTTTGCACATTTTTTAATTGGGTTGTCTGTTTTTGTGCTGTTGAGTTATAGGATCTCCTTGTATATTCTGAATATTAAACCATTATCTGCTATTTGGTTTCCAAATATTGTCTCCCATTGCATAGGTTGTCTTTTTACTTTCCTGACAAAGTCCTTTGATGTGCAAAAGTGTTCAGTTTTGAGGAGATACCATTTATCTATTTTTTCTTTCACTGCTCACACTTTGAGTGTAAGGTCTAGGAAACCACTTCCTATGACATGACCTTTAAGATATGTCCCTTCATTTTTTTTAAAAGTTTTTTGGTCTTAGCTCTAATATTAATTTTGGGATAAGGTGTGAGATAGGAGTCCTCTTTCATTCTTTGGATATGGCTATCCAGTTCTACAACACCATTTGTGAGCACCAATTGCATTGTCTGGACCACAATGTCAAAGATCAATTGTCCATAGATGAGAGGGTCTATTTCTGAACACTCAATTCAATTCCATTTGGCACTATATCTATCTTGCTGCCAGTACCAAGCTGTTTTGACCACTGTAGTTTTGTAATATGCCTAAAAGTCAGGTAGTGTGAGACCTCCCACTTCATTCCCCTTGCTCAAGATATTTTTGGGTGTTCAGGGCACCCTGCCCTTCCAAGCAAATTTGGTTATTGGCTTTATCATTCTGCAAAGTAATTTGTTTGTATTTTAATTGGTATTGCATTGAATCTATAAATCAATTTAGGTATCATTGACCTCTTAACTATATGTAGTCTTCTAATCCATGAACATCATATGTACTTCCATTTATTTAGGTCCTTTGTGATTTCTTTTAGCAGTTTCTTGTCATTTTCTGTACATAGGTCTTTTGTGTCCTGGGTTAAATTTATTCCTGAATGTTTGATTCTTTTGGTTGCCACTGTAAATGGAATTTTTTTCTTGATGTCCTCCTCAGATTGCTCCTTACTAGTGTATGGAAACATAACTGATTTTTGCATGTTGATCTTGTACTCTTTCACATTGCTGTATTCATTTATTGTTTCTAGTACCTTTGCCATAGATTTTTCCAGATTTTCTACTTATAGGACCATGTCATCTGCAAACAGTGAAAGTTTTACTTCTTCTTCTCCAATTTGGATTCCTTTTATTACTGTTCCTTGCCTAATTGCTCTAGCTAGAACTTCCAGCACAGTGTTGAATAACAATGGTGACAGTGTGCATCCTTGTCTTGTTCCTGATCTCAGAGGGAAAGATTTCAGTCTTTCCTCATTGAGTATGATTTTAGCTGCAGGTTTTTCATACACTGCCTTTATCAATGTGATGAAGAGCCCTTCTATTCCTATCCTTTTGAGTGTTTTCATGTAAAAAGGGTGTTGAATTTTGTCAAATGCCTTTTCTGCATTGATCAAGTTGATCATGTGGTTTCTCCACTTTGATTTATTGATGTGGTGTATTACATTAATTGATTTTCTTGTGTTTAACCAACCTTGCATACCTAGAATAAATGCCACTTGTTCATGGTGTATAATCCTTTTTATATGTTGCTGGATGTGACTTGTGAGTACTTTTTTGAGGATTTTTGCATTTATACTCATTAAAGAGATTGGTCTATAATTTTCTTGTAGTATCTTTGTCTGGCTTTTGTATTTGGGTGATGTCTTCATCATCAACAGAAAGGTCACTTTCTGTTCCAGTTTGCTAATGCTGTCATTATGCAAATTACCCAAAATTGATTGACCTTTATGAAGGAGATTTATTAGGTTACAAAGTTACAGTTCTAAGACCATAGAAATGTCCAGACTAAGGCATCAACAAGATGATACTTTCACTGAAGAATGGCTGATGGTGTCCAGAACACCTCTGTCGGCTGGGAAGATATGCAGAAAGCATCTACTGGTCCTTTATCCAGGTTGTGTTTCAAAATGGCTTTCTCCAAAATGTCTCTGAGCTTCTGTCTTCACTCCTCTCTCTCAGCTCCTGTGCATTCTTGCTTCTTTCTCCCAGGGCATTTCTCTCTAAGCATCTGTGGCTCCTCTCTTAACTTCTCCAGGGCAAACTCTGGGCTTCATCTCTTAGCTTAGCATCTCCAAAGTTCCTTCTGCCTGCATCACCAAGCATCTGTAAGCATCTCCATGCATCAGTCTCTGTGTCGGCTCTTGAGCTCTCTTAAGTAGTCTAGTGAACTAATCATGACCCAGCCAGAGTAGGTGGGGTCCTTACCTCCATGGAAATAACTTAAAGTTATCATCCACAGTTCAGTGAGTCACATCTTCATGGAAACACTCAAGAGTTTCCACCCAACAAGATTGGGTTAAAAGATCATAGCTTTTTTGGGGGACATAATATATCCAAACTGGCATACTTGCCCTCCTGTTCAATTTTTTTTTTTGAAGAATTTGAGCAGGTTTGGTACTAATTCCTTTTGAATGCTTGATATAATTCACATGTGAAGCCATCTGGTCCTGGACTTTTCTTTTGGGGGAGCTTTTTGATGACTGATTCAATCTTCATTTCTGATTGGTTTGTTGAGTTCATCTGTTTCTTCTTGGATCAATGTAGGTAATTCATGCTTTTCTAGGAAGTTGTCCATTTCATCTAAATTGTCTACTTCATTAGCATATAGTTGCTCATAGTATCCTCTCATTATCTCCTTTATTTCTATGGGATCAGTAGCTATGTCTGCTTTCCCATTCCTGATTTTATTTATTTGAATCCACTCTTTTTTTTTTTTAGCCTAGCTAAGGGTCCACCAAATTTATTGATTTTCTCAAAGAACAAGCTTCTGGTTTTGTTGATTCTCTCTATTGTTTTCATGTTCTCAATTTCATTTATTTCTGCTCTAATCTTTGTTATTTGTTTCCATCTGCTTTCTTTGGGGTTGGTTTGCTGTTCTTTCTCTGGTTCCTCCAGGTGAACAGTTAATTCCTTGATTGTTGCTCTTGCTTGTTTTTCAATATAGGCATTTAGGGTAATAAATTTCCTTCTCAGTGTTGCCTTTGCTGCATCCCATAAGTTTTGATATGTTGTGTTTTCATTTTCACTTGCCTCAAGATATTTACTAATTCCTATTGTAATTTCTACCTTGACCACTGGTTGTTTAAGAGTGTGTTGCTTGGCATCCATATATTTGTGAATTTTCTGGCCTACCACCTGTTATTGATTTCCAACTTTATTCTATTATGATCTGAGAAAGTGATTTATATAATAGCAATATTTTAAAATTTATTGAGACTTGCTTTCTGACCCAACATGTGGTATACCCTGGAGAATGATCCATGAAAAATTGAGAAAAATGTGTATCCTGCTGCTGTAGGGTGTTGTGTTCTATAAATATCTGTTAAGCTTAGTTCATTTATCATGCTATTCAACATCACTGTTTCCTTATTGATCCTCTCTCTAGATGTTCTATCCATTGATCAGAGTGGTGTATTGAATTCTCCAACTATCATTGTAGAAGGGTCTACTTCTCCCTTTGGTGTTGTCAGTCTGTTCCTCATGTGTTTTGGGGTGCTCTTGCTTGTTGCATAAATATTTATGATTGCTATATCTTCTTGATGAATTGTCACTTTTATTAATATATAGTGTCCTTCTTTGTCTCTTTTGTTTTACATTTGAGGTATACTTTTTCTGATATTAGTATAGCTACCCCTGCTCTTTCTGGTTGTTGTTTGAATGAAATATCTTTCTCCAATCTTTCACTTTCAAACTGTTTTTGTCCTTATGTCTGAAGTGAGTCTGTTGTATACAGCATATAGATGGGTCATGTTTTTAATCAATTCTGCCTGTCTATGTCTTTTTATTTGGGAGTTTAATCCATTAACAATTAATGTTATTACTGTAAGTTTACTACTTTCGTCTAACATTTTGTCTTTTGGATTTTATGTCATATTTTATTTTTTCTCTTTCCTATTACCCTTCTTCATTTCTACACTCTTCTCCAAACCTCTTTCTCTTGTCTTTTCCTTTCAGTTTGTAGCACTCCCTTTAGTATTTCTTGTAGAGCAGGTCTCTTGTTCAAAAACTCTCTCGGTGTCTGTCTGAAAGTATTTTAAACTCCCCCTCATTTATGAAGGACAGTTTTGCTGGATATAGAATTTTTGGTTGGCAGTTTTTTCTCTTTCAGTATCTTAAATATATCATACTACATCCTTCTCAACTCCATGCCTTCTGCTGAGAAATCCACACATAATCATATCAAGTTTCCCTTGTATGTGCTGGATCACTTTTCTCTGGCTTGGTTTCAGAATTCTTTTTGCCTTTGACATTTGACAATCTGATTGGTAAGTGTCTTGAAGTAGTTCTATTCAGGTCTATTCTGTTTGGGTGTGCTGTGTTCTTGGATCTCTAATTTTATGTCTTTCATAAGAGATGGGAAATTTTCAGTGATTGTTTCTTCCATTATTCTTTCTGCCTGCTTTCCCTTCTCTTCATGTGCTTCATATTATCATTCAATTCCCTGAGACCCTGCTCGTATTTTCCCATTCTTCTTATCTGTACCTTTCTGTGTATGATTTCAGATGTTCTGGCCTCTAGTTCACTAACCCTTTCCTCTGCCTCATTAAATTTGCTGTTGTAAGTCTCCATTGTGTTTTTCATCTCTTCTATTCTCCCTTTCATTCCCATAATTTCTGCCATTTTTTCAAACTTCTGAGTTCTCCCTTAAGTTTGCCCAATGTTTTCTTTATATCCTTCATCTCTTTTGCCATATCTTCCTTTAATTCATTTATTTGACTTTTGAATTGATTTAACATGTTTGTTCAAACATCTTTAATTAGTTATTTCAACTCCTGTATCTCATTTGAAGTGTTAGCTTGTTCCTTTGACTGGGCCATATCTTTGTTTTTCTAGTGTGACTTGTAATTTTTTGTTGGTATCTAAGCATCTGGTTTCCTTGATTAATTTATTCTAAAAGTCATTTTCACTCTTACTGTGGGTTTTCTTGTTGGTTGGCTTTGTTCTCTATCTGTTCTTTGACATTCAGTTCAACTTATCTAGACCTCTAACATAGCTTCTGTTTAACTGATCAGAAATTTTTAGCTCTTGTTATTCTGTTTCTTGCCCTGCCTATATATCTTCTTGCCAGCCAGCTGTCAGATTAGCTCTGTCCCCCAGCATTCCCCTAAAACCAGGTGCCCACAGCAGCCTGCCTTGGGGGGGGAGTGTTAGGCACTGAGCACCACAGCAAGTTCTCTGTGTGTAGGTAAAACAAGTCTGCTGGCACCCAGGAATGTTCCATTTTCTGCTGGCTAGCAAGCCCTGGTTTTGTTTAGAGCTCTGTTTTAACTGTTGGGTCATCTGTATTTCTTAACTTAGTAAGGAGCAGTTTCCCATGCAAAGGGTGTAGACCAACTCCACTGGGCCTGGGATAAGGTCTGGAGAAGTTCTGAGAAGTCCTAAGATTACCTTTCACTTTCTACTCAGCCCAGAAGATGGTGCTGTTCAGTGATTTTAACAACCTTAGATGGTGTTTACGTTCTGGATCCAAGGCTGTGTCTGTCTCACCAGTGAGGATGAATTACCTCTTGGAGCCCAGCTGAATCTGGCTGGGTATGACTGAATTTTCTCTTGGAGCCCAGATGGAATCTGGATGGGTGATGCTGAATCTGCAGACTTTCTCTGCCCTCACTTTGCTAGGAAAAGTCTGACACAATGTGGGGCTGTGTCCCCCACTTTCCCTGTGGCAGAGGGCTCCCCCAGCTGCCACAGTTTTAAGCCATTACCAAGCAAGTACTGAGCCACCAGGTAATATGTTCCTCAAGTGTGGTGGAGGGGCATTCAGACCCAGGGCTGGAAACAGTCTCTGCCCACATTTCTCAGAATCTTCATCCCTCATGCATCTGGGCCTTGAAATGTCCTCCCCTATTCCCCAATTTCCAAATGACGGGGGTCTGTCTCACTGCTCTGTGTCTGTGTCTTCAGTGGGAGGTGATGGGAATCCTAACTGCTGATTCTGTGTTCTTTCTGTGCTGCCTGAGACCAAGTGAGGGGGAGAGGAGAGGACCAGCTAACTAGGAAAAGAGTTCTCCTACCCAACATCTCTCTTCCTTTTAAATTTGGCATCTATAGGGTTCTTCTCCCATCCGTATCCTCCTGCAGAGTTCCAAACAAGTCAGGATTATCACTTTTTTTGCTGATTAGCTGGGGAGAAGTTTTCAGTAGCTGTTTACATTGACATGTTGATGATCTTACTTATTTTTAATTCAATTTTATTCAGATGTATTCACACAGCATAAATCCTTCCAAATTACACAATCCATGCCCCACAGTATCATCACATAGTTATGCATTCATCACCACAAGCAATTTTAGAACATTTTCATTACACCAAAAATAAAAATGAAAAATATAACAAGAAAGCCCCCAAATCCCCTACCCCTTATACCCCCTATTATTGACCCTCTCATATTGGGGTGGTACATTTGTTACTGTTGATGAAAGAATATTAAAATATTACTGTTTGCTATAGTCCATAGTTGGCAATAGGTACTTTTCCCCCCATAAACCCCTTGTTCCAGTTTGCTAACACTGCCATTATGCAAAAATACCAGAAATGGATTGGCTTTTATCAAGGGAATTTATTAGGTTACAAAGTCACAGTTTTAAGGCTACAGAAGAGTCCAGACTAAGGCATCAACAAGATGAAACCTTCACTAAAGAATGGCCAATGGCATCTGGAACACTTCTGTCAGTTTGGAAGTCACATGGCTGGCAACTGCTGTTCCTTTGCTCTTGGGTTGCATTTCAAAATGGCCTTCTCCCAAGTCTCTGGGTTTGGCTCTCTTAGCTTCTCTGGGGCAAACTCTGGGTTAGCATCTCCAAATGTCTATAATCACCTGCTTTCAATGGCCATCACCAAAATATCTCTCTCAGCTGCTCTTGGGGCATTTTTGCCCTCTCTTAGCTCCTGTGCATCCATAGCTTAACATCTCCAAACATCCTTCAGTTGGCAACTTCAAGCATCTCTAAACATCTCTAAGAATCAGCTGCATCTCTTGGGGAATTTTTTCCTCTCTTGGCTTCCCTGGAGCAAAGTCTAGGCTAGCATCTCACTGTCTAACTATGAACTATGTATGCAGGACTGAAAATGCACTGAATCTCTACAGAATAGGGTGTAAGTCTTTGGGTAACATTGACTCTTAAACTTGATATCTTATAACTTAAATAATATGAAATGAACAACACAAATTATGTCATATGATAAGGGGATAAGATAGAAAAGGAAACAAAGATATTTGCTTTATGGACAACTACAAACATTCTCAAAACAAAACAAGGAGAAAATATTCATGCCATCATAGTCCTTATTTCTGTAACTGGTCACATGGTAGTAGTACATATTTATCACTACTTTCTTTCACCACCTATTCCATGTTCCCTTTACCCTCAGCAAGCAATTCACTGGCCATGGTTCTTTGCCTGGTGGAGTGACCCAAACCTTCATTTCTGAAGTTTCTGGGCCATTGGTAGTCCTGCCTAGATTGGGTTATTGCAGTTTTCCATTGACTTTAATCACAGGGCATGGTGGTACTAAAAGATGTGCTAGGGGATCTCCTGTATTCCAAGAAAACATTTCTTTACCTCCATTGTGTAGTTGCAGTCCTATTTCACCTTGAGAGTCAGGATCAATCACTCCAGCCAGTACAGTAATTCCTTCCTTGCCTGTTGATTCAGAGGCATGAAAAGCCCAAAGTCACCAGGTGGCAGTCTTAACTTACAGTTCAATGGAATTATTGTTGTGTTTCCTACAGGAAGCTCTCCTCCTTTTGTAACAAAGACTTGTATACCAGCAGAGTTTAAGGTTTCATGTTGCTGACCCATGCATAACCTCCATCCCTACCACCATAGCCACTTTTTTCATGAACCCATTGGACAATGACAGGAGTGGCTAGAGAAAGAGGCTGAGCAGTATCCACAGAACTGGTCATCTTATGCACTTGATTATTAAAATCTTCCTCTGCTGAAAAGATACTATGAGCAACTATATGCCAATAAACTAGACAACTTAGATGAAATAGACAACTTCCTAGAAAAGAATGAACAACCAACATTGACTTGAGAAGAAATAGACTACCTCAACAAAACAATCACAGGTAAAGAGATTGAATCAGTCATCATAAAGTTCCCAAAAAAGAAAAGCCCAGGACCACATGGCTTCATATGTGAATTCTACCAAGCAGTCAAGAAATAATTAGAACAATTTCTGCTTAAACTCTTCAAAAAAATTGAAGAAGAGGGAAAGCTACCTAACTCATTCTATGAAGCCAACATCACCCTCATACCAAAGTCAGACAAAGATACCACTAAAAAAAAGAAAATTGTAGATCAATCTCTTTAATGAATATAGATGCAAAAATCCTCAACAAAATGTTTGCAAATGGAATCCAGCAGCACATTAAAAAATTATATACCACAACCATGTGGGATTTATTCCAGGTATGCAATACTGGTTCAATACAAGAAAATCAATTAATGTAATACACCACATCAATAAATCAAAGCAGAAGAAACACATGATCATCTCAATTGATGCAGAAAAGGCATTTGACAAAATTCAACATCCTTTCTTGATGAAAACATTTCAGAGGATAGGAATTGAGGGGAATGTTCTCAACAGGATAATGGCAATACATGAAAAACCAACAGCTAATATACTCAGTGGGGAAAGACTGAATGCTTTCCCTTTAAGATCAGGAGCAAGACAAGGATGCCCACTGTCACCATTGTTATTCAACATTGTGGTAGAAGTTCTAGCTAGAGCAATTAGGCAAGAAAAAGAAATAAAAGGCATCCAAATTGGAGAGGAAGAAGTAAAACTTTCACTATTTGCAGATGACATAAGCCTATATATAGAAAATCCAGAAAAATATACAGCAAAGCTACCAGATTTAATCAATGAATAGAGAAAAATGGCAGGCTACAAGATCAACATGCAAAAATCAGTAGAATTCCTATACAAAAGTATGAGCAACAAGAGGAGGAAATCAAGAAAAAACATCCATTTACAGTAACAACCAAAAGAATCAATTATTTAGTAATAAATTTAACCAAGGCCACAAAAGAGCTATACACAGCAAACAAAAAGAAACTGCTGATTTTTGAGAGAGGCGGGGCAAGATGGCAGACTGGTGAGCTGTATGTTTTAGTTACTCCTCCAGGAAAGTAGGTAGAAAGCCAGGAACTGCGTGGACTGGACACCACAGAGCAATCTGACTTTGGGCATACTTCATACAACACTCATGAAAACGTGGAACTGCTGAGATCAGCGAAATCTGTAAGTTTTTGCGGCCAGGGGACCCGCGCCCCACCCTGCCAGGCTCAGTCCCGTGGGAGGAGGGGCTGTCAGCTCCGGGAAGGAGAAGGGAGAACTGCAGTGGCAGCCCTTATCGGAAACTCATTCTGCTGATCCAAACTCCAACCATAGATAGATGGAGACCAGACACCAGAGAATCTGAGAGCAGCCAGCCCAGCAGAGAGGAGACGGGCATAGAAAAAAAAAAACACGAAAAAATCCAAAATAAAAGCGGAGGATTTTTGGAGTTCTGGTGAACATAGAAAGGGGAAGGGCAGAACTTAGGCCCCAGCTCAGGCCCTGAGGCGCATATGCAAATCCCGAAGAAAAGCTGATCTCTCTGCCCTGTGGACCTTTCCTTAATGGCCCTGGTTGCTTTGTCTCTTAGCATTTCAATAACCCATTAGATCTCTGAGGAGGGCCCGTTTTTTTTTTTTTTTTAATTCTTTTTTCTTTTTCTAAAACAATTACTCTAAGAAGCCCAATACAGAAAGCTTCAAAGACTTGCAATTTGGGCAGGTCAAGTCAAGAGCAGAACTAGGAAAGGTCTGAGAAAAAACGCAATAATCCAGTGGCTGAGAAAATTCACTAAACACCACAACTTCCCAAGAAAAGCGGGGTGTCCGCTCACAGCCATCCTGGTGGACAGGAAACACTCCTGCCCATCGCCAGCCCCATAGCCCAGAACTGCCCCAGACAACCCAGTGTGATGGAAGTGCCTCAAATAACAGGCACACACCACAAAACTGGGCGTGGATATTAGCCTTCCCTGCAACCTCAGCTGATTGTCCCAGAGTTGGGAAGGTAGAGCACTGTGAATTAACAAAGCCCCATTCAGCCATCATTTCAGCAGACTGGGAGCCTCCCTACACAGCCCAGGAGCCCAGAACTGCCCTGGGGGGACGGCACTCACCTGTGACATAGCACAGTCATCCCTCAACAGAGGACCCGGGGTGCACAGCCTGGAAGAGGGGCCCACTTGCAAGTCTCAGGAGCCATACGCCAATACCAAGGACTTGTGTGTCAGTGGCAGAGACAAACAGTGGCAGGACTGAACTGAAGGATTAGACTATTGCAGCAGCTTTAAAACTCCAGGATCACCAGGGAGATTTGATTGTTAGAGCCAACCCCCCTCCCTGACTGCCCAGAAACACGCCCCATATACAGGGCAGGCAACACCAACTACACATGCAAGCTTGGTACACCAATTGGACCCCACAAGACTCACTCCCCCACTCACCAAAAAGGCTAACCAGGGGAGAACTGGCTTGTGGAGAACAGGTGGCTCGTGGATGCCACCTGCTGGTTAGTTAGAGAAAGTGTACTCCACTAAGCTGTAGACCTGATAAATTAGAGATAAGGACTTCAATTGGTCTACAAATCCTAAAAGAACCCTATCAAGTTCAGCAAATGACACGAGGCCAAAAACAACAGAAAATTCTAAAGCATATGAAAAAACCAGACGATATGGATAACCCAAGACCAAGCACCCAAATCAAAAGATCAGAAGAGACACAGCACCTAGAGCAGCTACTCAAAGAACTAAAGATGAACAATGAGACCATAGTACGGGAGACAAAGGAAATCAAGAAGACCCTAGAATAGCATAAAGAAGACATTGCAAGACTAAATAAAAAAATTGATGATCTTATGGAAATTAAAGAAACTGTTGACCAAATTAAAAAGATTCTGGACACTCATAGTACAAGACTAGAGGAAGTTGAACAACGAATCAGTGACCTCGAAGATGACAGAATGGAAAATGAAAGCATAAAAGAAAGAATGGGGAAAAAAATTGAAAAAATCAAAATGGACCTCAGGGATATGATAGATAATCTGAAACGTCCAAATATAAGACTCATTGGTGTCCCAGAAGGGGAAGAAAAGGGTAAAGGTCTAGGAAGAGTATTCAAAGAAATTGTTGGGGAAAACTTCCCAAATCTTCTAAACAACATAAATACACAAATCATAAATGCCCAGCGAACCCCAAATAGAATAAATACAAATAAACCCACTCCAAGACATATACTGATCACACTGTCAAACACAGAAGAGAAGGAGCAAGTTCTGAAAGCAGCAAGAGAAAAGCAATTCACCACATACAAAAGAAACAGCATAAGACTAAGTAGTGACTACTCAGCAGCCACCATGGAGGCGAGAAGGCAGTGGCACGATATATTTAAAATTCTGAGTGAGAAAAATTTCCAACCAAGAATACTTTATCCAGCAAAGCTCTCCTTCAAATTTGAGGGAGAGCTTAAATTTTTCACAGACAAACAAATGCTGAGAGAATTTGCTAACAAGAGACCTGCCCTACTGGAGATACTAAAGGAAGCCCTACAGACAGAGAAACAAAGAAAGGACAGAGAGACTTGGAGAAAGGTTCAGTACTAAAGAGATTCGGTATGGGTACAATAAAGGATATTAATAGACAGAGGGGAAAAACATAACAAACATAAACCAAAGGATAAGATGGCTGATTCAAGAAATGCCTTCACGGTTATAATGTTGAATGTAAATGGATTAAACTCCCCAATTAAAAGATATAGATTCGCAGAATGGATCAAAAAAAATGAACCATCAATATGTTGCATACAAGAGACTCATCTTAGACACAGGGACACAAAGAAACTGAAAGTGAAAGGATGGAAAAAAAATATTCCATGCAAGCTACAGCCAAAAGAAAGCAGGTGTAGCAATATTAATCTCAGATAAAATAGACTTCAAATGCAGGGATGTTTTGAGAGACAAAGAAGGCCACTACATACTAATAAAAGGGGCAATTCAACAAGAAGAAATAACAATCGTAAATGTCTATGCACCCAATCAAAGTGCCACAAAATACATGAGAGAAACACTGGCAAAACTAAAGGAAGCAATTGATGTTTCCACAATAATTGTGGGAGACTTCAACACATCACTCTCTCCTATAGATAGATCAACCAGACAGAAGACCAATAAGGAAATTGAAAACCTAAACAATCTGATAAATGAATTAGATTTAACAGACATATACAGGACATTACATCCCAAATCACCAGGATACACATACTTTTCTAGTGCTCATGGAACTTTCTCCAGAATAGATCATATGCTGGGACATAAAACAAGCCTCAATAAATTTAAAAAGATTGAAATTATTCAAAGCACGTTCTCTGACCACAGTGGAATACAATTAGAAGTCAATAACCATCAGAGACTTAGAAAATTCACAAATACCTGGAGGTTAAACAACACACTCCCAAACAATCAGTGCGTTAAAGAAGAAATAGCAAGAGAAATTGCTAAATATATAGAGACGAATGAAAATGAGAACACAACATACCAAAACCTATGGGATGCAGCAAAAGCAGTGCTAAGGGGGAAATTTATAGCACTAAACGCATATATTAAAAAGGAAGAAAGAGCCAAAATCAAAGCACTAACGGATCAGCTGAAGAAGCTAGAAAATGAACAGCAAACCAATCCTAAACCAAGTACAAGAAAAGAAATAACAAGGATTAAAGCAGAAATAAATGACATAGAGAACAAAAAAACAATAGAGAGGATAAATATCACCAAAAGTTGGTTCTTTGAGAAGATCAACAAGATTGACAAGCCCCTAGCTAGACTGACAAAATCAAAAAGAGAGAAGACCCATATAAACAAAATAATGAATGAAAAAGGTGACATAACTGCAGATCCTGAAGAAATTAAAAAATTTATAAGAGGATGCTATGAACAACTGTATGGCAGCAAACTGGATAATGTAGAGGAAATGGACAAATTCCTGGAAACATATGAACAACCTAGACTGACCAGAGAAGAAATAGAAGACCTCAACCAACCCATCACAAGCAAAGAGATCCAATCAGTCAGCAAAAATCTTCCCACAAATAAATGCCCAGGGCCAGATGGCTTCACAGGGGAATTCTACCAAACTTTCCAGAAAGAACTGACACCAATCTTACTCAAACTCTTTCAAAACATTGAATAAAATGGAACACTACCTAACTCATTCTATGAAGCTAACATCAATCTAATACCAAAACCAGGCAAAGATGCTACAAAAAAGGAAAACTACCGGCCAATCTCCCTAATGAATATAGATGCAAAAATCCTCAACAAAATACTTGCAAATCGAATCCAAAGACACATTAAAAAAATCATACACCATGACCAAGTGGGGTTTATTCCAGGCATGCAAGGATGGTTCAACATAAGAAAATCAATCAATGTATTACAACACATTAACAAGTCAAAAGGGAAAAATCAATTGATCATCTCAATAGATGCTGAAAAAGCATTTGACAAAATCCAACATCCGTTTTTGATAAAAACACTTCAAAAGGTAGGAATTGAAGGAAACTTCCTCAACATGATAAAGAGCGTATATGAAAAACCCACAGCCAGCATACTACTCAATGGTGAGAGACTGAAAGCCTTCCCTCTAAGATCAGGAACAAGACAAGGATGCCCACTGTCACCACTGTTATTCAACATTGTGCTGGAAGTGCTAGCCAGGGCAATCCGGCAAGACAAAAAATAAAAGGCATCCAAATTGGAAAAGAAGAAGTAAAACTGTCATTGTTTGCAGATGATATGATCTTATATCTGGAAAACCCTGAGAAATCGACGATACAGCTACTAGAGCTAATAAACAAATTTAGCAAAGTAGCGGGATACAAGGTTAATGCACATAAGTCAGTAATGTTTCTATATGCTAGAAATGAACAAACTGAAGAGACACTCAAGAAAAAGATACCATTTTCAATAGCAACTAAAAAAATCAAGTACATAGGTATAAACTTAACCAAAGATGTAAAAGACCTATACAAAGAAAACTACATAACTCTACTAAAAGAAATAGAAGGGGACCTTAAAAGATGGAAAAATATTCCATGTTCATGGATAGGAAGACTAAATGTCATTAAGATGTCAATTCTACCCAAACTCATCTACAGATTCAATGCAATCCCAATCAAAATTCCAACAACCTACTTTGCAGACTTGGAAAAGCTAGTTATCAAATTTATTTGGAAAGGGAAGATGCCTCGAATTGCTAAAGACACTCTAAAAAAGAAAAACGAAGTGGGAGGACTTACACTCCCTGACTTTGAAGCTTATTATAAAGCCACAGTTGCCAAAACAGCATGGTACTGGCACAAAGATAGACATATAGATCAATGGAATCGAATTGAGAATTCGGAGATAGACCCTCAGATCTATGGCCGACTGATCTTTGATAAGGCCCCCAAAGTCACTGAACTGAGTCATAATGGTCTTTTCAACAAATGGGGCTGGCAGCGTTGGATATCCATATCAAAAAGAATGAAAGAGGACCCCTACCTCACCCCCTACACAAAAATTAACTCAAAATGGACCAAAGATCTCAATATAAAAGAAAGTACCATAAAACTCCAAGAAGGTAATGTAGGAAAACATCTTCAAGACCTTGTATTAGGCGGCCACTTCCTAGACTTTACAACCAAAGCACAAGCAACAAAAGAAAAAATAGATTAATGGGAACTCCTCAAGCTTAGAAGTTTCTGCACCTCAAAGGAATTTCTCAAAAAGGTAAAGAGGCAGCCAACTCAATGGGAAAAAATTTTTGGAAACCATGTATCTGACAAAAGACTGATATCTTGCTTATATAAAGAAATCCTACAACTCAATGACAATAGTACAGTCGGCCCAATTATAAAATGGGAAAAAGATATGAAAAGACAGTTCTCTGAAGAGGAAATACAAATGGCCAAGAAACACATGAAAAAATGTTCAGCTTCACTAGCTATTAGAGAGATGCAAATTAAGACCACAATGAGATACCATCTCACACCGGTTAGAATGGCTGCCATTAATCAAACAGGAAACTACAAATGCTGGAGGGGATGTGGAGAAATTGGAACTCTTATTCATTGTTGGTGGGACTGTATAATGGTTCAGCCACTCTGGAAGTCAGTCTGGCAGTTCCTTAGAAAACTAGATATAGAGTTACCATTCGATCCAGCGATTGCACTTCTCGGTATATACCCAGAAGATCGGAAAGCAGTGACACGAACAGATGTCTGCACGCCAATGTGCATAGCAGCATTATTCACAATTGCCAAGAGATGGAAACAACCCAAATGTCCTTCAACAGATGAGTGGATAAATAAAATGTGGTATATACACACGATGGAATACTACGCGGCAGTAAGAAGGAATGATCTCGTGAAACATATGACAACATGGATGAACCTTGAAGACATAATGCTGAGTGAAATAAGCCAGGCACAGAAAGAGAAATATTATATGCTACCACTAATGTGAACTTTGAAAAATGTAAAACAAATGGTTTATAATGTAGAATGTATGGGAACTAGCAATAGAGAGCAATTAAGGAAGGGGGAACAATAATCCAAGAAGAACAGATAAGCTATTTAACGTTCTGGGGATGCCCAGGAATGACTATGGTCTGTTAATTTCTGATGGATATAGTAGGAGCAAGTTCACAGAAATGTTGCTATATTAGGTAACTTTCTTGGGGTAAAGTAGGAACATGTTGGAAGTTAAGCAGTTATCTTAGGTTAGTTGTCTTTTTCTTACTCCCTTGTTATGGTCTCTTTGAAATGTTCTTTTATTGTATGTTTGTTTTCTTTTTAACTTTTTTTCCATACAGTTGATTTAAAAAAGAAGGGAAAGTTAAAAAAAAAAAAAAAAACAAGGAAAAAAAAAGATGCAGTGCCCCCTTGAGGAGCCTGTGGAGAATGCAGGGGTATTCGCCTACCCCACCTCCATGGTTGCTAACATGACCACAGACATAGGGGACTGGTGATTTGATGGGTTGAGCCCTCTACCACAGGTTTTACCCTTGGGAAGACGGTTGCTGCAAAGGAGAGGCTAGGCCTCCCTATGGTTGTGCCTAAGAGCCTCCTCCAGAATGCCTCTTTGTTGCTCAGATGTGGCCCTGTCTCTCTAGCTAAGCCAACTTGAAAGGTGAAATCACTGCCCTCCCCCCTACGTGGGGTCAGACACCCAGGGGAGTGAATCTCCCTGGCAACGTGGAATATGACTCCCGGGGAGGAATGTAGACCTGGCATCGTGGGATGGAGAACATCTTCTTGACCAAAAGGGGGATGTGAAAGGAAATGAAATAAGCTTCAGTGGCAGAGAGATTCCAAAAGGAGCCGAGAGGTCACTCTGGTGGGCACTCTTATGCACACTTTAGACAACCCTTTTTAGGTTCTAAAGAATTGGGGTAGCTGGTGGTGGATACCTGAAACTATCAAACTACAACCCAGAACCCATGAATCTCGAAGACAGTTGTATAAAAATGTAGCTTATGAGGGGTGACAATGGGATTGGGAAAGCCATAAGTACCACACTCCACTTTGTCTAGTTTAGGGATGGATGAGTAGAAAAAATGGGGAAGGAAACAAACAAACAAACAGACAAAGGTACCCAGTGTTCTTTTTTACTTCAATTGCTCTTTTTCACTCTAATTATTATTCTTGTTATTTTTGTGTGTGTGCTAATGAAGGTGTGAGGGATTGATTTGGGTGATGAGCGTACCACTATGTAATGGTACTGTAAACAATCGAAAGTACGATTTGTTTTGTATGACTGCGTGGTATGTGAATATATCTCAATAAAATGAAGATTAAAAAAAAAAAAGTAAATGAACAATGCGGGGAGGGGAAATGGGATGTTTTGGATGTTCTTTTTTATTTTAAATTTTATTTTATTTTTTGGAGTAACGAAAATGTTCAAAGATTTATTGTGGTGATGAATGCATAACTATATGATGATACTGTGAACAACTGATTTACACTTTGGATGACTGTATGTTATGTGAACATATCTCAATAAAATTGCATTTAAAAAAAAACTATTAGAGTTACTGCAATTTGGAGAGAGATTTTTAGGCCGATAGGCCAGCTGATCTGCTTTGTGCCTAGCAATAAACTCGATTTCTCTTTGAAAAAAAAAAAAAAAAGAAACTGCTAAAAGAAATCAAACAAGACCTAAACAAATGGAAGAACATACCATGTTCATGGATTGGAAGAATAAATATAGTTTAGATGTCAATTTTACCTTAACTGATTTATAGATTCAATGCAACCTATCATAATCCCAAGTTTTCAGAAATAGAAAAACCAATAACCAAATTTATTTGGAAGTGAGGGTGCCCCAATTAGGCAAAAATATCTTGAGCAAGGGGAATGAAGTGGGAGGTCTCACACTACCTGCCTTTAAAGCATACTACAAAGCTACAGTGGTCAAAACAGCATGGTACTGGCAAAAAGGCAGATATACTGACCAAGGGAATCAAATTTAGTATTCAGAAATAGACCCCCTCATCTACAGACAATTGATCTTTGATAAGGCAGTGAAGCCAAAGCAACTGGGACAGAGCAGCCTCTTCAACAAATAATGTTTGGAGAACTGGATAACCATATCCAAAAGAATGAAAGAGGAGTCCTATCTCACACCTTATATAAAAATTAATCAAAATGGATCAAAGGCTCCAGTATCAATTAAAAAATTAATAGGGGAGGCGGGGCAAGATGGCAGACTGGTGAGCTGTATGTTTTAGTTACTCCTCCAGGAAAGTAGGTAGAAAGCCAGGAACTGCGTGGACTGGACACCACAGAGCAATCTGACTTTGGGCATACTTCATACAACACTCATGAAAACGTGGAACTGCTGAGATCAGCGAAATCTGTAAGTTTTTGCGGCAAGGGGACCCCCGCCCCTCCCTGCCAGGCTCAGTCCCGTGGGAGGAGGGGCCGTCAGCTCCGGGAAGGAGAAGGGAGAACTGCAGTGGCAGCTCTTATTGGAAACTCATTCTACTGATCCAAACTCCAACCATAGATAGACTGAGACCAGACAACAGAGAATTGGAGAGCAGCCAGCCCAGCAGAGAGGAGACAGACATAGAAAAAAACAGCACGAAAAACTCCAAAATAAAAGTGGAGGATTTTTGGAGTACTGGTGAACATAGAAAGGGGAAGGGCAGAGCTCAGGCCCTCAGGATCATATGCAAATCCCACAGAAAAGCTGATCTCTCTGCCCTGTGGACCTTTCCTTAACGGTCCTAATAGCTTTGTCTCTTAGCATTTCAATAACCCATTAGATCTGTGAGGAGGGCCCTTTTTTTTTTTTAATCCCTTTTTTCTTTTTCTAAAACAATTACTCTAAGAAGCCCAATACAGAAAGCTTCAAAGACTTGCAATTTGGGCAGGTCAAGACAAGAGCAGAACTAAGAGAGCTCTGAGACAAAAGGCAATAATCCAGTGGCTGAGAAAATTCACTAAACACCACAACTTCCCAAGAAAAGGGGGGTGTCCGCTCACAGCCATCATCCTGGTGGACAGGAAACACTCTTGCCCATCGCCAGCTCCATAGCCCAGAGCTCCTCCAGACAACCCAGTGTGACAGAAGTGCTTCAAATAACACGCACACACAACAAAACTGGGCATGGACATTAGCCTTCCCTGCAACCTCAGCTGATTGTCCCAGAGTTGGGAAGGTGGAGCAGTGTGAATTAACAAAGCCCCATTCAGCCATCATTTCAGCAGACTAGGAGCCTCCCTACACAGCCCAGCAGCCCAGAACTGCCCTGGGGGGTTGGCACTCACCTGTGACATAGCACAGTCATCCCTCAACAGAGGACCCAGGGTGCACAGCCTGGAAGAGGGGCCCACTTGCAAGTCTCAGGAGCCATACGCCAATACCAAGGACTTGTGGGTCAGTGGCAGAGACAAACTGTGGCAGGACTGAACTGAAGGATTAGACTATTGCAGCAGCTTTAAAACTCTAGGATCACCAGGGAGATTTGATTGTTAGAGCCACCCCCCCTCCCTGACTGCCCAGAAACACGCCCCATATACTGGGCGGGCAACACCAACTACACACGCAAGCTTGGTACACCAATTGGACCCCACAAGACTCACTCCCCCACTCACCAAAAAGGCAAAGCAGGGGAGAACTGGCTTGTGGAGAACAGGTGGCTCGCGGACGCCACCTGATGGTTAGTTACAGAAAGTATACTCCACGAAGCTGTAGATCTGATAAATTAGAGATAAGGACTTCAATTGGTCTACAAATCCTAAAAGAACACTATCAAGTTCAGCAAATGCCAAGAGACCAAAAACAACAGAAAATTATAAAGCATATGAAAAAACCAGACGATATGGATAACCCAAGCCCAAGCACCCAAATCAAAAGAGCAGAAGAGACACAGCACCTAGAGCAGCTACTCAAAGAACTAAAGATGAACAATGAGACCATAGTACGGGAGACAAAGGAAATCAAGAAGACCCTAGAAGAGCATAAAGAAGACATTGCAAGACTAAATAAAAAAATGGATGATCTTATGGAAATTAAAGAAACTGTTGACCAAATTAAAAAGATTCTGGACATTCATAGTACAAGACTAGAGGAAGTTGAACAACGAATCAGTGACCTGGAAGATGACAGAATGGAAAATGAAAGCATAAAAGAAAGAATGGGGAAAAAATTGAAAAAATCGAAATGGACCTCAGGGATATGATAGATAATATGAAATGTCCGAATATAGGAGTCATTGGTGTCCCAGAAGGGGAAGAAAAGGGTAAAGGTCTAGGAAGAGTATTCAAAGAAATTGTTGGGGAAAACTTCCCAAATCTTCTAAACAACATAAATACACAAATCATAAATGCTCAGCGAACTCCAAGCAGAATAAATCCAAATAAACCCACTCCGAGATATTCTGATCACACTGTCAAACACAGAAGAGAAGGAGCAAGTTCTGAAAGCAGCAAGAGAAAAGCAATTCACCACATACAAAGGAAACAGCATAAGACTAAGTAGTGACTACTCAGCAGCCACCATGGAGGCGAGAAGGCAGTGGCACGATATATTTAAAATTCTGAGTGAGAAAAATTTCCAGCCAAGAATACTTTATCCAGCAAAGCTCTCCTTCAAATTTGAGGGAGAGCTTAAATTTTTCACAGACAAACAAATGCTGAGAGAATTTGCTAACAAGAGACCTGCCCTACTGGAGATACTAAAGGGAGCCCTACAGACAGAGAAACAAAGAAAGGACAGAGAGACTTGGAGAAACGTTCAGTACTAAAGAGATTCGGTATGGGTACAATAAAGGATATTAACAGAGAGAGGGGAAAAATATGACAAACATAAACCAAAGGATAAGATGGCTGATTCAAGAAATGCCTTCACGGTTATAACGTTGAATGTAAATGGATTAAACTCCCCAATTAAAAGATATAGATTCGCAGAATGGATCAAAAAAAATGAACCATCAATATGTTGCATACAAGAGACTCATCTTAGACACAGGGACACAAAGAAACTGAAAGTGAAAGGATGGAAAAAAATATTTCATGCAAGCTACAGCCAAAAGAAATCAGGTATAGCCATATTAATCTCAGATAAAATAGACTTCAAATGCAGGGATGTTTTGAGAGACAAAGAAGGCCACTACATAATAATAAAACGGGCAATTCAACAAGAAGAAATAACAATCGTAAATGTCTATGCACCCAATCAAGGTGCCACAAAATACATGAGAGAAACACTGGCAAAACTAAAGGAAGCAATTGATGTTTCCATGATGATTGTGGGAGACTTCAACACATCACTCTCTCCTATAGATAGATGAACCAGACAGAAGACCAATAAGGAAATTGAAAACCTAAACAATCTGATAAATGAATTAGATTTAACAGACACATACAGGACATTACATCCCAAATCACCAGGATACACATACTTTTCTTGTGCTCATAGAACTTTCTCCAGAATACATCATATGCTGGGACATAAAACAAGCCTCAATAAATTTAAAAAGATTGAAATTATTCAAACCACATTCTCTGACCACAATGGAATACAATTAGAAGTCAATAACCATCAGAGACTTAGAAAATTCACAAATACCTGGAGGTTAAACAACACAATCCTAAACAATCAGTGGGTTAAAGAAGAAATAGCAAGAGAAACTGCTAAATATATAGAGACGAATGAAAATGAGAACACAACATACCAAAACCTATGGGATGCAGCAAAAGCAGTGCTAAGGGGGAAATTTATAGCACTAAACGCATATATTAAAAAGGAAGAAAGAGCCAAAATCAAAGAACTAATGGATCAACTGAAGAAGCTAGAAAATGAACAGCAAACCAATCCTAAACCAAGTAGAAGAAAAGAAATAACAAGGATTAAAGCAGAAATAAATGACATAGAGAACAAAAAAAAACAATAGAGAGGATAAATATTACCAAAATTTGGTTCTTTGAGAAGATCAACAAGATTGACAAGCCCCTAGCTAGACTGACAAAATCAAAAAGAGAGAAGACCCATATAAACAAAATAATGAATGGAAAAGGTGACATAACTGCAGATCCTGAAGAAATTAAAAAAATTATAAGAGGATATTATGAACAACTGTATGGCAACAAACTGGATAATGTAGAAGAAATGGACAATTTCCTGGAAACATATGAACAACCTAGACTGACCAGAGAAGAAATAGAAGACCTCAACCAACCCATCACAAGCAAAGAGATCCAATCAGTCATCAAAAATCTTCCCACAAATAAATGCCCAGGGCCAGATGGCTTCACAGGGGAATTCTACCAAACTTTCCAGAAAGAACTGACACCAATCTTACTCAAACTCTTTCAAAACATTGAAGAAAATGGAACACTACCTAACTCATTTTATGAAGCTAACATCAATCTAATACCAAAACCAGGCAAAGATGCTACAAAAAAGGAAAACTACCGGCCAATCTCCCTAATGAATATAGATGCAAAAATCCTCAACAAATACTTGCAAATCGAATCCAAAGACACATTTAAAAAATCATACACCATGACCAAGTGGGGTTCATTCCAGGCATGCAAGGATGGTTCAACATAAGAAAATCAATCAATGTATTACAACACATTAACAAGTCAAAAGGGAAAAATCAATTGATCATCTCAATAGATGCTGAAAAAGCATTTGACAAAATCCAACATCCCTTTTTGATAAAAACACTTCAAAAGGTAGGAATTGAAGGAAACTTCCTCAACATGATAAAGAGCATATATGAAAAACCCACAGCCAGCATAGTACTCAATGGTGAGAGACTGAAAGCCTTCCCTCTAAGATCAGGAACAAGACAAGGATGCCCGCTGTCACCACTGTTATTCAACATTGTGCTAGAAGTGCTAGCCAGGGCAATCCGGCAAGACAAAGAAATAAAAGGCATCCAAATTGGAAAAGAAGAAGTAAAACTGTCATTGTTTGCAGATGATATGATCTTATATCTGGAAAACCCTGAGAAATCGACGATACAGCTACTAGAGCTAATAAACAAATTTAGCAAAGTAGCGGGATACAAGATTAATGCACATAAGTCACTAATGTTTCTATATGCTAGAAATGAACAAACTGAAGGGACACTCAAGAAAAAGATACCGTTTTCAATAGCAACTAAAAAAATCAAGTACCTAGGAATAAACTTAACCAAAGATGTAAAAGACCTATACAAAGAAAACTACATAACTCTACTAAAAGAAATAGAAGGGGACCTTAAAAGATGGAAAAATATTCCATGTTCATGGATAGGAAGACTAAATGTCATTAAGATGTCAATTCTACACAAACTCATCTACAGATTCAATGCAATCCCAATCAAAATTCCAACAACCTACTTTGCAGACTTGGAAAAGCTAGTTATCAAATTTATTTGGAAAGGGAAGATGCCTCAAATTCCTAAAGAAACTCTAAAAAAGAAAAACGAAGTGGGAGGGCTTACACTCCCTGACTTTGAAGCTTATTATAAAGCCACAGTTGCCAAAACAGCATGGTACTGGCACAAAAATAGACATATAGATCAATGGAATCGAATTGAGAATTCAGAGATAGACCCTCAGATCTATGGCTGACTGATCTTTGATAAGGCCCCCAAAGTCAGTGAACTGAGTCATAATGGTCTTTTCAACAAATGGGGCTGGGAGAGTTGGATATCCATATCCAAAAGAATGAAAGAGGACCCCTACCTCACACCCTACACAAAAATTAACTCAAAATGGATGAAAGATCTCAATATAAAAGAAAGTACCTTAAAACTCCTAGAAGATAATATAGGAAAACATCTTCAAGACCTTGTATTAGGCGGCCACTTCCTAGACTTTACACCCAAAGCACAAGCAACAAAAGAGAAAATAGATAAATGGGAACTCCTCAAGCTTAGAAGTTTCTGCACCTCAAAGGAATTTCTCAAAAAGGTAAAGAGGCAGCCAACTCAATGGGAAAAAATTTTTGGAAACCATGTATCTGACAAAAGACTGATATCTTGCATATATAAAGAAATCCTACAACTCAATGACAATAGTACAGACAGCCCAATTATAAAATGGGCAAAAGAAATGAAAAGACAGTTCTGTGAAGAGGAAATACAAATGGCCAAGAAACACATGAAAAAATGTTCAGCTTCACTAGCTATTAGAGAGATGCAAATTAAGACCACAATGAGATACCATCTCACACCGATTAGAATGGCTGCCATTAAACAAACAGGAAACTACAAATGCTCGAGGGGATGTGGAGAAATTGGAACTCTTATTCATTGTTGGTGGGACTGTATAATGGTTCAGCCACTCTGGAAGTCAGTCTGGCAGTTCCTTAGAAAACTAGATATAGAGTTACCATTCGATCCAGCGATTGCACTTCTCGGTATATACCCGGAAGATCGGAAAGCAGTGACGCGAACAGATATCTGCACGCCAATGTTCATAGCAGCATTATTCACAATTGCCAAGAGATGGAAACAACCCAAATGTCCTTCAACAGATGAGTGGATAAATAAAATGTGGTATATACACACGATGGAATACTACGCGGCAGTAAGAAGGAACGATCTGGTGAAACATTTGACAACATGGATGAACCTTGAAGACCTAATGCTGAGCGAAATAAGCCAGGCACAAAAAGAGAAATATTATATGCTACCACTAATGTGAACTTTGAAAAATGTAAAACAAATGGTTTATAATGTAGAATGTAGGGGAACTAGAAATAGAGAGCAATTAAGGAAGGGGGAACAATAATCCAAGAAGAACAGATAAGCTATTTAACGTTCTGGGGATGCCCAGGAATGACTATGGTCTGTTAATTTCTGATGGATATAGTAGGAGAAAGTTCACAGAAATGTTGCTATATTAGGTAACTTTCTTGGGGTAAAGTAGGAAGATGTTGGAAGTTAAGCAGTTATCTTAGATTAGTTGTCTTTTTCTTACTCCCTTGTTATGGTCTCTTTGAAATGTTCTTTTATTGTATGTTTGTTTTCTTTTTAACTTTTTTTTCATACAGTTGATTTAAAAAAGAAGGGAAAGCTAAAAAAAAAAAGAAAAACAAGGAAAAAAAGATGTTGTGCCCCCTTGAGGAGCCTGTGGAGAATGCAGGGGTATTGGCCTACTCCACCTCGATGGTTGCTAACGTGACCACAGACATAGGGGACTGGTGGTTGGATGGCTTGAGCCCTCTACCATAGGTTTTACCCTTGGGAAGACGGTTGCTGGAATGGAGAGGCTAGGCCTCCCTATGGTTGTGCCTAAGAGCCCCCTCCTGAATGCCTCTTTGTTGCTCAGATGTGGCCCTCTCTCTCTGGCTAAGCCAACTTGAAAGGTGAAATCACTGCCCTCCCCCCTACGTGGGATCAGACACCCAGGGGAGTGAATCTCCCTGGCAACGTGGAATATGACTCCCGGGGAGGAATGTAGACCTGGCATCGTGGAACAGAGAACATCTTCTTGACCAAAAGGGGGATGTGAAAGGAAATGAAATAAGCTTCAGTGGCAGAGAGATTCCAAAAGGAGCCGAGAGGTCACTCTGGTGGGCACTCTTATGCACACTTCAGACAACCCTTTTTAGGTTCTAATGAATTGGGGTAGCTGGTGGTGGATACCTGAAACTATCAAACTACAACCCAGAACCCATGAATCTCGAAGACAGTTGTATAAAAATGTAGCTTATGAGGGGTGACAAGGGGATTGGGAAAGCCATAAGGACCACACTCCACTTTGTCTAGTTTATGGATGGATGAGTAGAAAAATAGGGGAAGGAAACAAACACACAAAGGTACCCAGTGTTCTTTTTTATTTCAATTGCTCTTTTTCACTCTAATTATTATTCTTGTTATTTTTGTGTGTGTGCTAATGAAGGTGTCAGGGATTGATTTAGGTGATGAATGTACAACTATGTAATGGTACTGTGAGCAATCGAAAGTACAATTCGTTTTGTATGACTGCGTGGTATGTGAATATATCTCAATTAAATGAAGATAAAAAAAAATTAATAGGGAGGAGAACCTAAGATGGTGGCTAGCTGAGACAGGGCAAAAAAAAACACCTCCATGGAAAACACTAGCTAAAAACCAGAAAGTGACCTAGAATACCGGTTACAGTGATGCACCAGCTGGACAAGGGCTCCTAGCTCCAGAGGGGCCATATACTTGGTGAAACTGGGAGTCGGCATTCTGAAACAAGTGAGTAAGCTGGCTGGAAGACCCACAGCCATGCGGCGGGCTGGGGAAGCCAGGGTTCAGCGTTTGGAGACCAGCTGGCTCTTAAAAAAAAAAAAAAAAAAAAGAGTGGCTCCAGCAGCAATGGTGAGAACTATGCAATAAAACAGTAAAACACAGCAAGAGGGGGCTGGGCCAGCCTCTTGGTGTCTGGCCGGGAAGATAGCCTGCAGCAGATACCCTTGGGTTCAGGGGAATGGAGGGGAGAGCCAGAAGCAGAAAGAAACCCTGTGTCTCACAGTTGGCCCCCCGGAGGGCTGGATAAACTCCTGCCTGGGGCCATGCCCACAGCCCAGAGCCCTGCCAGTTGTCCCAGAGCTGGGAAGGAGGAACTGCGTGAGGAGGAGGGGGCTGAGACACCCTGTTTGGCCATTTTTGCTTCAGGCGGGGAGTGCGCTGCCACATGGCCTTGTGGCCTGGGGCTTCCCTGTGGGACAGCATGCACTGGTGACTTAGCACAGCATTCCCTCGGCTGAGCTCCTGGAGGAGCATGGCTGGGAGGGCGGATCTGCTCGGAGAACCCAGGGACGCTACAACAAGTCCAGTGGTTTATGGATCAGTGAGAGAGAGGGTCTGGGGCTAAACTGAAATGAAGGCTTAGACTCTTGTGGTGGCCTTGAATCTCCGGGATCCTGGGGGATTTGAACATTAGAACTGCCCTTCCTCCCTGGCCACCTGTACACACGCCCCACATTCAGGGCAGACAGCTCCAGCAACACACCCAAACTGAGTTCTCCAACTGAACCCATAAGAATCATTTCCCCACACTATGTGGAAACAAGGTTGAGAACTGACTTGAGGGATATAGGTGACTCACAGACGCCATCTGCTGGTTAGTTAGAGAAAGTGTACATCACCAAACTGTGTTCCGGAAAAATTAGATTGATATCCCTTTTTCCTTACAACTTGAAAGAACCCTATCAAGCAAAACAAATGCCAAGAGGCCAAAAACAACAGAAAATCTTAACACATATGATAAAACCAGAAGATATGGAGAATCCAACTCCAAACACACAAATCAAAATATCAGAAGATACACTATACCTCACAAAATTAATCAAAGAACTACAATCAAGGAACAAAAACATGGCAAAGGATTTAAAGGACATCAAGAAGACCATGGCCCAGGATATAAGTGACATAAAGAAGACCCTAGAAGAGCATAAAGAAGACATTGCAAGAGTAAATAAAAAAATAGAAGATCTTATGGAAATAAAAGAAACTTGGCCAAATTAAAAAGACACTAGATATTCACAATACAAGACTAGAGGAAGCTGAACAACATCTCAGTGTCCTAGAAGCCCATAGAACAGAAAATGAAAGAACAAAAGAAAGAATGGAGAAAAGAATCGAAAAAATCAAAATGGATCTCAGGGATATGATAGATAAAATAAAACGTCCAAACTTAAGACTCATTGGTGTCCCAGAAGGGGAAGAGAAGGATAAAGGTCTAGAAAGAGTATTCAAAGAAATTTTGGGGGAAAACTTCCCCAACATTCTGTACAATATAAATACACAAAGCATAAATGCCCAGTGAACTCCAAATAGAATAAATCCAAATAAACCCACTCCAAGACATATTCTGATCAGACTGTCAAAAACTGAAGAGAAGGAGCAAGTTCTGAAAGCAGCAAGAGAAAAGCAACTCACCACATACAAAGGAAACAACATAAGACTAAGTAGTGACTACTCAGTGGCCACCATGGAGGCGAGAAGGCAGTGGCATGACATATTTAAAATTCTGAGAGAGGAAAATTTCCAACCAAGAATACTTTATCTAGCAAAACTCTCCTTCAAATTTGAGGGAGAGCTTAAATTTTTCACAGACAAACAAATGCTGAGAGACTTTGGCGATGAAAGACCTGCCCTACTTCAAATTCTGAGGAGAGCCCTGCTGGCGGAGAGACAGGGAAAGGAAAAAGAGATATAGAGAATTTTAGCAGACATATATAGTACCTTACATCCCAAATCACCAGGACACTCACTTTTCTCTAGTGATCACAGATCTTTCTCCAGAAGGGACCATAAGCTGGGACATAAAACAAGCCTCAAGAAATTTAAATAAAAAATTGAATATACTCAAAGCACATTCTCCAACCACAATGGGATACAAATAGAAGTCAATAATTTTTGAACTGTAATTTCACTAGTTACTTCCTACATGATATAAAATACACAAACTCTAAGGACAAATCAGTGGTTTTGAACTCAATGTAAAATATGTAATTTTAGACAACTATATAAGGGTGGGAGAATGAAGGAATATAGGAACATAGTTTATGTGTCCTATTGAAGTGAAGGTGGTATCAAAGAAAAACAAGATTGATATGGAGTTAAGAGGTTAATTTTAAGCCCCACAGTAAACACAAAGAAATTAGAGAATATAACCATAGAGATGAGAAGTAGAGTTTGGGTTAAGAGAAATGGGGGAAGGGGCAATGGGGAGTTAAGAAATGAGTGTAGGGTTGCTGTTTGAGGTGAAGGGAAATTTCTAGTAATGGATGGTGGGAAAGAGCATTACAACATTCTAAATGTGATTAATCCCACTAATGAAAGGCTAGGGAGGGGTTGGAATGGGAAGATTTAGGCTGTATATATGTCTCCACAATTGAAAAAGAAAAGACAGTCTAACTAGATGACAATCAAATGCTAAGGATGAACTTGGATGGGACTGGAGGATAGAGGACAGGTGGCTCAAAGGGACACAGTTGAGACATAAGGAAAAGGAAATATAGAATGTAAGCTTTGTATCATTGTTGAATCTATTGTACTTCTTAGCTGTGCTTAATGGGATTGCATAAAAGAATGTTCTTGTTCATGGGAAGTGTATACATGAATTATAGTGTATGTTCAAGGATGTGTGCAGCTGACTCTCATATGTTCAGAAGACAGAGCAATAGATGATGGATGATAGGGAGGGAGGAATGGAGGGAGGGAAAGAAATAGCGATGTGACAGCATGTTAAAGTTGGTGGATTGAGCTATCGGGGGAGGGGGTCAGGGTATGATGGAATTCGGTGTATGGGGCTAGTATTGTTTTTGCAACTGTTCATATAACTTTGAATTTATTTCAAAATAAAAAATAAATAAATAAATAAATAAAATAAAATTAATAGGCTTACCTGCCATGTCAAGAGACACCCAGGGCTCAACAATTTCAATGTTCTTTGGCGAGATCCAGGAAGCCATTAGCCCCAGGCCCCTTAGGTTCTGGTTGGGGCAGTCAACAGGGCTTTTGGAGAGGCTTTGCTCCCCCTTGGGAGCCCAATGCACTCTCACACTCAGTGTCCTGCATTCCTGCATCATGGACAGGGCCCAGAAGGCTCTCTCCATTTTCAGGGACCTGGTGGATTCCTGTATCCCCAAGGTAAGACATTCACGAGTCTCAGCTGTATGACCAGCCAATGGACTTTTCTCTGAGATGAACAAGAGGATTTCTTGCCCCAGGCATCCAGGCCCCAATGGCAGCTGGCTGTGGAGGAAAACAGGTTTGGTGAGTGAGTTTGTGTCATGGTCCAAGAGGGCTTTTGTAGCCAAAGGACTAAAGAAAGCACCAGAAACATTTTGAGACATGAGCTTTTATTTTGGGGGCTTACCTACATGGTGGGAAGTAGCTCACATTGCCCTGAATTCAGGAGCTTCTCTGAATGGATTAAGGAGCTGCTCTGAATATTGGTAGGTTCAGAGCTCAGTGTGAAGATACCTGGCACTTGGAGGGGTCTGAATAAGTTGGTGATAATGGCTTGACATTCCAGTGGGAATGAGAGCATAAGGCAGGAGTGGGGGTCTTGCAATGTAGGAAGGGTTTGATTGTAATCAACAGGGAGGAGGGGAAGATTATAGATTATCTTGTAGATAACAGTATCTCAGGGAGGAGGTAGTTATAGATTGCATTTAGCATCAGAGGCCTGATTTTACAAGAATAGGTCAAACATTAACTGTCCTAGGTCAAGCAAACTGCTGAGTGTAATCTTAAAGGCATTTTGGGAAGGCCCTGGGCTCAAGGCTCCCACAGTCTGGATGTCTTATGTGCTTGTACAAGCATTGGTCTTGTTTCTCTGGTTCTTGGTCTTGTCTTCTTTTTGTCTGTGGGCTCTGTTTCTTCTTCAGTGACACATAAACTCCTGCTGGAGCTGTAAAGCAGAAAAGCACACTTGGTTTGGGCACTCAGTGGCCATGAATTTATGCCCAATCTGTTTTTGGAAGGTGCGGCCCTAGGCATGGAGGAATAGCCACTGAGAATTGGTTTGGAAGGAAGCAGCCCCTAGTATTAAGGGAGGTTGCTGAATTTGGTGCTTAGGTTTATATAAATGCTCAGTGACACATAAATGTATGCCAAAGCTGTTTTTGGAGGGTGTGGCTGCAGGCATAGAGAAATAGCCTTTGAGCGTTGGTCACCTAGGACTTGGCTTTACTTTTTGGTCTTGTCTTCTTTTTGTGAATGGGTCCTGCTTGGTTTCTTTATCAGTGACATATAAACTCCTGCCAAAGCTGAAAGCAGGAGACTGCACTTGGTTTGGGTGCTCAGTGGCACATAAATTTATGTCAAAGCTGTTTTGGGAGGGTGCAGCCCCAGGCATAGAGGCATAGCCATTGAGACTTGGTCACCTAGGACTTGGCTTTAATTCTTGGTCTTGTTTTTGTTTGTGGTTTGGTTAAGTTTTTGTTTTGTGTTGTGTTTTGTCCTGTTTTGTCTCAAGTTATCTAAAAAGTATTTTTTCAAAAATGGGAAACAATCTAAGTGAGATATCTAAGGAAATTAAGAAGGCTAAACCTTTAAATTGCATTCTTAAGCATTAAAAGGAATTTGGGTAACAACATGAGTGAGAAATCTAAGGAAACTAAGAATGAACTTCTAAATTTCATTCTTAAGCATTGGAAGCAATTCAGGTATGAGCCCACAATGAAGAAAAGTATGGAACATTTGTGCAAAGTAATTTGGCCTCAGTATGAATTAGAGGATGGCCACAAGTGGCCAAGCCAGGGATCAATAGAATATAATGTTATTTTGCAACTAAATTTATTTTGTAAGAGAATAAAAAAATGGGATAAAATTCCATATGTACAGTATTTTATGGCTCTATCTCAGAATAAAAAGCTGCAGAGAAAATGTTTCAGGCATGGTGTTTTGCCCACTAGCCAAACTTCTAACCTCTCCTTAAAAGCTCCAGAAGAAATAAAGCAGAGCCCTAGCCCCCAGTGTAAGAAAGTGCTGGTAAAGAGCCCCAGCCCCCAGGTGGTTGAGGCATTTGAACTCCAGGCAGAGAAATTAGTGGCCAAGATTTCTAGCCTAGGCTTGTGCTCCCCTGATCCCCCTCCCACTCCTGCTAGAGTCTGCAGTTTTTGCACTCCCCATTCCCTCCCCACTGGAGCCTACAACCTGGCCACTCCCTCCTCTTCCTCTCCCTCTAGTACCTTGTTGAAAAGCTTAGGACAAGCCCCTCATGATATGAATTCCCCCAAAATGGCCTTCTCACCTCATATTTTGAGTGATATGAACTTTAGGCAGGGTGTCTCCACCTCTGGAGGGCAAAGGCCGTGACACTATCCTCTCCAACAAGGGCCAGCTAAAATAAATACAGTGTATAATCAGACTCATTTCTCTACCTCAGATCTACACATTGAAAGAGCTGGGTCCCCAGTTATCAACAGGATCCCAGGAAAATAAAATTCATTTAACTTAACTTTTGTAATGCATAATCCTAGTTGGACTGATATACAAACTTTCTTAAATGTGCTATAACCTCAGAAGAAAGGAGAATTGCAATTAAAAGAACTCATGATTATGCTGACTCTTTAAGCCAGAAAATCCAGTACATACCCCTGGAAATCTGGCTATTCCACAAGTAGACCCCCATTGGGACCCAAGAAAACAAACAGGACAAAATTAGATCACTATAAAGCATCCATAATTAGACTAAGAAATGGAGTTCCTAAACAAAATAACTTAGGTAAATTTCAGGAGGATGAAAATCCATCCATGTTTTTAGAATGAGTATTTGAAGCTTGCCATAAATTCACTAATATAAACCCAGAAGACCCAATAAATCAATGCAATATGAATCAGTCAGGATGCCCCTGACATTCATTGGTAATTGCAGAGAATTAAAGGTGGACTTAGGTTACCAATCTCAGCATTGGTGAAAATTGCATTTTAAGTGTTCTGTAATCATGATGCAGCTTGAGGAAAGGACTAAAGAAAAGCTATCACCCATGAAGCTAACTGGAAAGCTAATGTCTTAGGAGCAGTCCTGAGTAAAACTTCAGCAAAAAAAGAGTCTGTGAAAGTTAAGACCCCCAGGGCCCCAAGGAAACTGCTGGGCCCCCAGCAATGTGTATATTGCAGAGGGGTGGTGAGAAACACTGGAAATGGGAATGTCCCAGCTTGGGGCAAGGGGAAACAAGGGACTCCAGCAATCCAATGCCACAGCTGACAGGAGATGAGGACAGTGATCTGTAGTGATGGGACTTTCCACCCATCAGGAAATCATCCCAATCACCCTCAAAGAATCTTGGGACTCATTCCAAGTGGGTAAGAACTTAGTAAATTTTCTGGAAGATATGAGACTTAATTGCACTTCAAAGGAATCAGTCCTTGTTATCAGCATGTCTGAAATTGCTAGTAACTTCTCACAGCATCTGCAATGTCAAATTGAAAAAGGTCAGTTGACTTACAAATTTCTTTGCAAGCCTCTCTCTCTCACACACATACCTGGAAAATGAATTTACAAATTCTGGCTCTATGAGTAGGCCTACAAATTCCATTGAAATATCCAGGCAAGCAACAACTTCCTTACAAAGAAGAGCCATGAAATATCCTTGAGGTGAACCTGAGATACACAAAAAGTCATGGTAAGATTGCAGTCAAACATGATTCCAACACATTTAAACAATGTCCACTTAGGTGAAGAGAAGAGAGCACATTTTTGCCACCAATTAAAAGATTTTAGAATAAGAACTAATGACACCAGGAACTGAAGATTACAGAATTGTGCAAAATTTAAGAGTTATAAATCCAGTGGTAGAAAATATACATCCCAAACCACCTAATAATCTGTATACTCTCCTCATCAGTATTTCTGATGCATATACTTAGTTTTAATTTTAAAGGATGCTGTTTATTGCATCCCAATAAATAATAACTCACAAAAACTCTGCATTTGAATGAGAAGAGCTTGACATAGGAATTAAAGAGCAGTGTAGAGGAAAACCTAAGATGGTGGCTTGGTGAGACAGGGCAAAAAAAGCACCGCCATGAAAATTACTAGATAAAAACCAGAAAGTGACCCAGAATATGACTTCCAGTGATGCACCAGCTGGACAAGGTCTGCTAAAACCACAGGGACCATGCACTTGGTGAAACCGGGAGTCTGAATTCTGAAATGAGTGAGTAAGCCAGCTGAAAGTCCCATGGCCATGCTGTGGTGTGGGGAAACTGTGGGTCAGCATTTGGAGATGGACTAGTTCTTTTTTTAAAAAAACCCAGGAGCGGCTGCAGATACGGCAATAAGAACTGCGCAGAGAAGCACTGCAGGAGGAGGCTGTAGCCAAAACCTCGGTGTCTGGCATGAAGGATAGCCCTCCCCACACCTGCTGCTGATTGTCCCAGGGCCAGAGGGACAGAGGGGAGAGCCAAAAAGAGAAAGAAACTGCAAAACTTGCAGCTGGCTTCCCGGTGTGCTGGTGACATTTCTGCCTGGGGCTGTACCCACAGCCCAGAGCCATGCCAGGAAACCCAGACTGATGGGGAGTGTATCCCATGGCACAGCTAGTTGTCCCAGAGCTGGGAAGGTGGAGCCATGTGAAAAGGGGGGGGGGGTTGAGACATCCCATTCAGCCATTTTTGCATCAGGCTGGGAGCACCCCTGCATGGCCCAGCGGCCCGGGGCTTCCCTTGAGGGAAGGCATGCACTTGTGATGTAGCACAGCCTTCCCTCAACAGAGGTCCTGGAAGATCACAGCTATCAAGCAAAGCAAATGCCAAGAGGCCAAAACCAACAGAAAATATTAAAGCATTTGCTAAAACCAGACAATATGGAGAACCCAATCCCAAACATCCAAATCAAACGATCAGAGGAGACACAGTACTTGGTGCAATTAATCAAAGGACTACAGTCAAAGAATGAGAGCATGGTGCAGGATATAAAGGACATGAAGAAAAACATGGAACAGGATATAAAGGATATAAAGAAGACCCTAGAAGAGCATAAAGAAGACATTGCAAGAGTAAATAAAAAAATAGAAGACCTTATGGAAATAAAAGAAACTGTTGGCCAAACTAAAAAGCCTCTGGATACTCATAATACAAGATTAGAGGAAGCTGAACAACAACTTAGTGTCCTAGAGGACCACAGAACAGAAAATGAAAGAACAAAAGAAAGAATGGAGAAAAAAATTGAAAACATTGAAATGGATCTCAGGGATATGACAGATAAAATAAAATGTCCAAATTTAAGACTCATTGGTGTCCCAGAAGGAGAAGAGAAGTGTAAAGGTCTAGAAAGAGTATTCAAAGAAATTGTTGGGAAAAGTTCCCAAATCTTCTACACAATATAAATACACAAAGCATAAATACCCAGCAAACTCCAAATAGAATAAATCCAACAAACACACTCCAAGACATATCTGATCAGACTGTCAAATACTGAACAGAAGGAGCAAGTCCTGAAAGCAGCAAGAGAAAAGCAATTCACCACATACAAAGGAAAAACATAAGACTAAATAGTGACTACTCAGTGGCCACCATGGAGGCGAGAAGGCAGTGGCATGACATATTTAAAATTCTCAGAGAGAAAAATTTCCAGCCAAGAATACTTTATCCAGCAAAACTCTCCTTCAAATTTGAGGGAGAGCTTAAATTCTTCACAGACAAACAAATGCTGAGAGATTTTGCCAATAAAAGACCTGCCCTACTTCAGATACTAAAGGGAGCCCTACCGACAGAGAAACAAAGAAAGGAGAGAAAGATATAAAGAATTTTAACAGACATATATAGAACCTTACATCTGAAATCACCAGAACACACATTTTTCTCTAGTGATCATGGACCTTTCTCAAGAATAGACCATATGCTGGGACATAAAACAAGCCTAAATAAATTAAAAAAAAAAAAAACAATTGAATATATTCAAAGCACATTCTTGACAACAATGGAATACAAATAGAAGTCAATAATTTTTGATTTGTAACTCCACTATTTACTTCCTACAGGATATAAAATACATAAACTCTAATGACAAATCAGTGGTTTTGGACTCAGTGTAAAATATGTAATTTTTGACAAGAACTATATGAAGGCAGGGAAATGGAGGAGTATAGGAACATAGTTTATGTGTCCTATTGAAGTGAGAGTGGTATCAAAGAAAAACAAGATTGTTATGGATTTAAGTTTTATTTTAAGCCCCACAGTAAACACAAAGAAATTATTAGAGAATATAACTATAGAGATGAAAAGTAGAGTATGGGTTAAGAAAAGTGGGGGAAGGGGCAATGGGGAGTTAAGAAATGAGTGTAGGGTTGCTGTTTGAGTTGAAGGGAAATTTCTAGTAATGGATGGTGGGGAAGAGCATTACAACATTCTAAATGTGATTAATCCCACTAATGGAATGCTAGGGAGGGGGTGGAATGGGAAGATTTAGGCTCTATATATGTTTCCATAATTGAAAAAAAAAAAAGACAGTCTAAATAGATGACAATTGAATGCCAAGGATGATCCTAGATGGGATCTGAGGATGGAGGACAGGAGGCTGAAAGGGACACGGTTGGGACATAAGGAAAAAAAAAAAGGAAATATAAAATGTAAGCAATGTTGAATTTCTTGAACTTCTTAGCTGCACTTAATGGGATTGCATAAAAGAATGTTCTTGTTCATGGGAATTGTATATGTGAATTACAGTGTTTGTTCAAGGATGTGTGCAGCATGCTCTCATATGTTCAGAAGACAGAGCAATAGATGATGGATGATGGGGAAGGAGGGAGGGAGGGAAAGAAAGAAGTGGCGGTGTGACAACATGTTAAAGTTGATGGGTCAGGGTATTGGGGGAGGGAGTCAGGATATGCTGTGTATGGGGTTTGTATTGTTTTTGCAACTGTTTCTGTAACTTTGAATTTATTTCAAAATAAAATTTTAAAAAAAAGAGATGCTCAGCGTTCTCTAGATTATAGGTGTATTGGCAAAATGTTATTAACATAAATATTACAGAAATTGTATGCTATATGGAAATTATCTAGAGATTTCTCAGTCCCTCACTTTCCACAGTGTTTTTATTTATCAGAATTCTGGTGGTGCTTTGTCTTAGACTATTAGGCAAAAGAGTATAGTGTTATCAGTCATAATTCCAGTTATTTTAAATGTTACTTGGCCACAACCTTACTTCTTAATTTGAATCTGGTATCTTCTAGGCCAGTGGTTTTCCATTGAAGATGCACAGCAGACTTATGTATAAAATTTTATTAAAATACAGATGTTTAGAACCTGCTCCAGGCTTACTGAATCTCTTTACTTGACATTCTTGATATTCTCTGGGTATAATCTTCCTGTATGCTTGGTATATGCTGGTATATTATGTGTATTATGTCTCTGGTTTATTAAATGTTTTATCTCAAGAAAAAAAAAAAAGAGCAGCATAATTGGATTGTGTTTAAAAATACAAGTCTTCTCCAGAAACCTTCAGGGAGTAAAGCTCCACAAGAGACTTTTTACAGGCTAGACCCTTTGGCAAGTCTCCATGCCAAAAAACAAAAGGGAACTTGGGACTCTTAGGTATAGCAGGCTATTGTCAGCTGCAAATACAAAATTTGGGATTGATAGCCAAACTTCTATATCTGGCTATAAAGGGAAATAAAGAACATTTCAAATGGACACCAGAAGGTACAATTGCCTTTCCAATTTTTTTTTTTAATTTTATTTTGAAATAAATTCAAACTTACAGGAACAGTTACAAAAACAATACAAACCCCATACACAGAACCCCAGCATACCCCAACCCCCTCCCCCAATACCCCAATCCACCAACTTTAACATCCTGTCACACCACCATTTCTTTCTTTCCCTCCCTCCCTCCCTATCATCCATCATCTATTGCTCTGTCTTCTGAACATATGAGAGCAAGCTGCACACATCCTTGAACAAACAATATAATTCACATATACATTTCCCATGAACAAGAACATTCTTTTATGCATTCCCATTAAGCACAGCTAAGAAGTTCAAGAAATTCAACATTGATACAAAGCTTGCATTCTATATTTTCTTTTTTTTTTTCTTATGTCCCAACTGTGTCCCTTTGAGCCTCCTCCATCCTCAGATCCCATCCAGGATCATCCTTGGCATTTAACTGTCATTATCTATTTAGACTCTCTTTTTTTTTCAATTGTAGAAACATATATACAGCCTAAATCTTCCCATTCCAACCCCTCCCTAGCATTCCATTAGTGGGATTAATCACATTTAGAATGTTGCAATGCTATCACCTTCCCACCATCCATTACCAGAAATTTCCCTTCACCCTAAACAGCAACCCTACACTCATTTCTTAACTCCCAATTTCCCCTTCCCCCACTTCCTGTAACCCATACTCCACTTTTCATCTCTATGGTCATATTCTCTGATACTTTCTTTGTGTTTACCATGGGGCTTAAATTTAACCTCTTAAATCTATAACAATCTTATTTTTCTTTGATACCAACTTAACTTCAATAGGACACATAAACTATGTTCCTTTACTCCTCCATTCCCCCACCTTTATGTAGTTCTTGTCAAAAATTACATATTTTACATTGAGTCCAAAACCACTGATTTATCATTACAATTTATGTATTTTATATCCTGTAGGAAGTAAATAGTGGAGTTACAAATCAAAAATACAGTAGTATTGGTATTCATATTTACCATGTGATCTTTACTGGAAATCTTTATTTCTTCATGTGGTTTCAGTCAATTGTTTAGTGTCCCTTCCTTTCAGCCTGCTCAATTCCCTTTAGCATTTCTTATAGGACTGATCTACTGGTGATGAAGTCCCTCAGCTTTTGATTATCTGGGAATGTTTTCATCTCCCCCTCATTTTTACCCTCCAAGTGTTTGTGAATTTTCTGTCTCTGATGGTTATTGACCTCTATTGGTATTCCATTGTGGTCAGAGAATGGGCTTTGAATAAATTCATTTTTTTTTAATTTATTGAGGCTTGCTTTATGTTCCAGGACATGGTCCACTCTGGAGAAAGACCCATGATCACTAGAGAAGAATGTGTGTCCTGGTGATTTGGGATGTAATGCTCCATACGTGTCTGTTAAATTTCCCTATATCTCTCTCTCCTTTCTTTGCCCCTCTGTTGGTAGGGCTTCCCTTAGTATCTGAAGCAGGGCAGGTCTTTTACTAGCAAAATCTCCCAGCATTTTTTTGTCTGTGAAAAATCCAAGCTCCCTCAAATTTGAAGGAGAGTTTTGCTGGACAAAGTATTCTTGGCTGGAAACTTTTCTCTCTCAGAACATTAAACATGTCATGCCACTGCCTTCTCACCTCCATGGTGGCCACTGAGCAGTCACCATTCAGTCTCATGTCATTTCCCCTCTATGAAGTGAACCACTTCTCTCCCGCTGCTCTCAGAACTTGCTCCTTCCCCTCAGCATTTGACAGTCTGATCAGAACATGCCCTGGAGTGGGCTTATTTGGATTTGCTCTATCTGGAGTTCACTGGGCATTCATGCTTTGCATATTTATATTGTGTAGGTTTGGGAAGCCTTCCCCAACAACTTCCCCAAATACTCCTCCTAGACCTCAACCCCTCTCTTCCCACTCTGGGACATTAAGTCTTAAATTTGGATGCTTTATTTCATCCATCACATCCCTGAGATCCATTTCAATTTTTTTATTTTTTCCCCATTTTTTCTCCTGTTCCCCCACCCTCCATTATGTGGTTCTCAAGGAGGCTGAGTCATTGTTCAACTTCCTCCAATCTTGTATCATGAGTATCCAGTGTCTTTTTAATTTGGTCAACAGTTTCCCCTATCTCCACAAGATCTATTTTTTTATTTGCTCTTGCAATTTCCTCTGCATGCTCCTCCAGGGTCCTTCTCATATCCCCCATATAGTGTGCCATGCTCCTCCCACATCCTCTATATCCTGTGCCATGCTCCCACTGCCTGACCCCAGTTCTTTGATCAATTGCACCAAGTACTGTGTCTCCTCTGATCTTTTGATTTGGGTGCTTGGGCCTGTGTCCGCCATATCATCTGGCTTTATCACATGCCTCAAGATCTTCCACCACTTTTGGCCTCCTGGCATCTGCCTTACTTGCTAGGGTTCTTTCAGGGTCTATAAAATACCAATCTCTAATTTGTCAGATCTACAGCTTGGTGGTGTACACTTTCTCTAACTAACCAGCAGAAGGCATCTGCGAGTCACCTATTCCCCTCAAGTTAGTTCTCCCCAAATTTGTCTTTGTGGTGTGTGGGGGTCTGATTCTTGTGGGGTTCAATTGATGCACCAAGTTTGGGTGTATTGTTGGTGCTGTCCACCCTGAACATGGGCCATGTGTCTGAGTGGTCAGGGAGGCAGGGCAGCTCTAATAATGAAAACTCCTAAGTGTTCCTAGAGATTTAATGCTGTTGCAAGAGTCCAAGCCTTCACCTCAGTCCCACCACAGATCATCTCTGCCATTGACCCAGAAGTCCCGGCACTGGCGTAGGGTCCCTGGGATTTCCGAGCAGGTCCCCCTTCTCAGCCGTGCTCTTCCAGGACCCCTGCTGAGGGAAGGCTGCACCATGTCACAAGTGTGTGCCAGCCCTCCAGGGAAGCCCTGGGCTGCCAGGCCATGCAGGGGCATTCCCAGCCTGCTGTAAAGATGGTTGAACGGGGCATGTTAATTTTCCCCTCTTCACACAGCTCCACCTTCCCAGCTCTAGGACAATTAGCTGTGAGTGCCCTAAAAGCCACTGTCTATGGCCAATATTTTGGTGTGTGTGCAGTGCTGTGGAAAACACTCCCTGTCACACTGGGACCCTTGGTGCAGCTCTGGGCTATGGGTCCAGCTCCAGGCAGGATGGTTGCAAGGGGTGCAGTTTCTTTCTCCTTTTGGCTCCCCTCTGCCCCACTGGCCCCAAAACCATCAGCAGTGGGTGTGGGAAGGGCTATCCTCCATGCCAGGCACTGAGGTGCTGGGACAGCCTGCTCCTGCTGTGCTTCACTGCGCAGCCCTCACTGCCGCATCTGCAGTCGGTCCCAGGTTTTTTTTTTTTAAAGAACTAGTCTGTCTCCAAACACCAACCCATGGTTTCCCCACACCACAGTGTGGACACCGGACCCTCAGCCAGCTCACTCACTTGTTTCAGAATGCAGACTGCGGGATACTGATTACGTGCTTCAACCTGGCGGGCCTGGGCCGGGGGACCGGATCCACCCCTGGGGAGGGTAGTGGGTACGGGTGACAGCGCCCTCCACAGCCCCCCGGGCCTGAGAAGGTGAGGCCGGAGGCAGGCCCCAATTCCTCACCCAAAACCAACCGTTGGAGGAAGCTTGCCGGGTAAGACCGCCTCCCTCGTCTAACCACTCAACCCCTCCGTTACAATGCAACGTCCCCTACTGCCAGTGCGCATGCACCAATCATTGTGCAACACCCAACAACCAACCTCCGCGCCCTCTCAGAACCAATCCAAGCCTTTAACCTCTACAGCTATCCCGCCCTCTAGACCGCCCGTTATAAGCTTGTACTCTCCCCTAATAAACTCTCTTGGTTTCTTCACCCTAAAGAGAAACGTGTCCCGCCTGTTCCTTTCTCGCCGCCCTCCATACTTTGCACGCCACCCCGCCGGGGACCTGGCCAAGTCCCCCGCCTCGCCCTCGCCTCCGGGAAAGAGCCCCCGCCGCCGGTACCCTCCAAGCAATCCTGAGAGCCTAGGATTTAGCAACCGGCCGCCACCCCCCCCCCCAGACGAATCAACTGCGACCGCAACTGGCGCCCAACGTGGGGCCCGAACCCGCAACCCTGGGATTAAAAGTCCTCTCCACGCAGCGGTCCAGTAAAACCACCCGCTCGCCCGGACGCCTCTCCAGCTCCCCTTCTCCTCGCCTGCAAGGTAAGGGCCGCCTCTCCCTCGCCGCCCCACGGAGCCGCCTCTCCCTCGCCGCTCCACGTCCGGAGCCGCCTCTCCCTCGCCGCTCCGCGGAGCCGCCTCTCCCTCGCCGCTCCACGTCCGGAGCCGCCTCTCCCTCGCCGCTCCGCGCCCGGAGCCGCCTCTCCCTCGCCGCTCCGCGCCCGGGCCGCTCCTCCCTTCCCGAATTAACCCGGCTATTGCCCCCAACTACCTTTCGTCTTCTCTTTCTATAACCCCCATTCCTCCTAACATTCTCCCTCTACCCCTTCATTACCTTGGTGTGGTCCTCTGTGTCTTCGTTTCTCTGTTCGGCGCGGTGTGCCTCGCCGTGGCCGCCCCCCCCCGGACTGTTCCCGTTGCCGGGGGGGTCCTGCTTTCTGTTCTCATCGTCTTCTTCAGCCTCGCGGCCGCGGTTTACCTCATTCTTCTTGCTCGGTGGACGGCCCCCCCCCCTTTTCCCCTCCGCTGTGGGTGGTCGTCTGTCCGCGCGCCGGGCGCCTCGGGTTCGGGCTCTGGCGGGTCTTCTGGACGCACGTCGTTGCGGGGTGTCTGTCCGGCAGCTGCGGGTGTGCTGGGACCTCCTGCTGCCCTTTGACCCGTGGCTCACCACTTGCCATCTTTGGGGCCCCGTCACTTGTGATCGCCTTGTTGGTCGGGTCACCAGCGCCGTGGAGCATGGGAGCGGGCGCTTCCCTCCCGGCTTGCTCCCCACCTTGATGGCCGTCCGCTCCTGCCTTCAGGGCTCCCTCCCCCCTGGTCGAGGCCCCATTGGATCCGGGGGGGCCCTGTCGACTCAATCGACAGATTCGGACGGTGTGACCGATGCGGATCGCGGTTCGGGCACAGGGTCCTTGGTCGAGCGAATTGACGGCGTGCTCGAGGTCGCCCCCCAGGGACGAGGCGGTACCAAGTCTCTCCAAAATGGCGAACTTCCTCCTTCTTCTTCCACTGAGGGGAGGAAGTGCTCTAGTGATGACGTCAGCCCTAAGCCGGGCCGGAAACCGCATGCGCTTTACCCCGCCCTTTCACAGGGCGGAGCTAGTCCGTCATCTTACGCCTTAGGCCCTGCCCTTTCACAGGGCGGAGCTAGTCCGCCATCTTACGCCTTAGGCCCCGCCCTTTCACAGGGCGGAGTTAGTCCGCCATCTTATGCCTTAGACCCCGCCCTTTCACAGGGCGGAGCTAGTCCGCCATCTTGTGTCTTAGCCACGCCTACCGCGCCGCCATCTTGCGACTCTTGGGGCCTCCCACTTCCGCCTCCCCCTTCGGTGAGCTCCCCCTTGGAGCCGCTGCCGGCGGCTGCCACCGCCCCTCCCACCCTGCCGGCAGATAACCCCTGGCTGCCTTTTGCACCTCAGGGCAACCCTTGGGGCAACGCTGCCCCTGCCCCCACTCCCGTGCCAGGCCCTCTGCAGGCGCGTCCTCCTTTCTCTTGTGCTTTTCGCTGCTTTCCCCTTAACCTTACCCCCACACCGCAGAAACCGTGCGACTGGTATCCCATTGACTCAGATACTATCAAGCAGCTTCGCAGGGCCGTCAAGGAAGACGGGTTAAGTAGCCCATACGCTTCCCAATTACTGCAGGATATCGCCATGGACTTTTACCTCCCCCAAGACTGGGCCTCGCTTGCCCGTACCATCCTTAACCCCGGCCAGTTTGTTGATTGGCGTGCCCACTTCCAGGCAGAAGCAGCTAGGCAAAGCGAGCAAGACGCAGCCACTGGAGTCTATCATCACCCCGAAGCTTACTTGGACACGGGAGCGTTTATAAATGCATCTGCTTATATTAATGCACCTACCACCTTTTGGCCTATCCTTCGGGAAATCGCCTTGCGAGCTTTTGCCAACTGCTCCGCCTGTCGGCCTAATAAATTCACCAAGCTCTTCCAGGAGCCGAGCGAGCCTTTCGCCACCTTTGTCTCCAGAGTCGAAGAAACCTGCGCTTGAAAGGTAAGTGATCCCCCGGCCCAGTATTACATGTGCCCGTCCTCAAATCCTGGAAAATCATACTGCAATTCCCCCAACGAGTACTACTGTGCATACTGGGGGTGTGAAACATTAGCCACTAATTGGAAGCCTCCTGTTCCTAATCATTACCTTACCTTAAAGTGGGCCCCTACAGGGTGCAAACTCCCTACAGTTAACTGGCTCGGCCAAGAAAGCGAGGGATCCTGCACACATCTTAATCTTACAGTGCAGCTCCCCACTGATCCCTCCTGGTTACTCGGTCAAACTTGGGGCTTCAGAATCTATGAGAAAGGAGCCGACCGAGGATCACTTATTCCTATAAAAAAGGAGGCTGTAAGCCAACCATGCCAAAATACTGCATTAAAAACACCCTCTGGCATAGGTCCCAACCAAGTCATTAACCCCCTTTTTCCACAGCTCTCCAGCCGCACCTCAGCTGCAAACAATGCATCGCCAACCCCACCACCCCAACCTTTTCTGCCACCCTCTCGTTACTCCTCTCCCATCCTCGACCTTATCCAAGCGGCCTTCACCTCAGTGAATTCCTCCAACCCCAATCTTACCTCCTCCTGCTGGCTTTGCCTCTCCACCTCCTCCTCCCTGTATGAGCCAGTTGCCTCCAACCTCTCCTTTTCAGAAAACACAGAGGACAGCCCCTCGGAATGCAATTGGAATACCTCTGCCGTCCCCCTAACCTTTCATTCAGTCTCCTTTACAGGAAAGTGCATCCGCCCTCGCTCAAGTAACTCTCCCAACCTCACAGCTTGTGCCAACTACTCATCTCCCAGCAGCTCTGCCAAATTTCTCATTCCTCATAACTCCTCCCAATGGCTCTGCTCCTCTACAGGACTTACTCCCTGCCTTAACGTGCAAACCATCAATATAACTAAAGAAACTTGCCTCCTAATTGTCCTTATCCCTAGGGTCCTGTACCACAGCGAGGAAGACTTCTTCCTCCACCTAGAAACAACTGCAGTTCCTGCCCCTCTGCAAAAGCGAGAACCCATCACCGTCCTCACGATTGCCTCCCTCCTAGGTCTTGCAGGCGCTGGCACCGGAATCGTTGCATTAGCCAGTCAAGGTTCCGCCCTAACTCACCTCCGGGCGGCTGTTGACGAGGACATTCGTCACCTACAAGACGCTATTTCCCATCTTAAAAATTCTGTCAATTCCCTCTCTGAGGTAGTGCTCCAAAACCGCCGAGGTCTCGACCTTCTCCTCCTCAAAGAAGGAGGCCTTTGTGCCGCCCTAGGAGAAGAGTGCTGTGTATATGCCAATTCCACAGGTCTCGCCGAAGACAGCCTAAAGAAAGTCCGAGAGGGACTAAAACAACGCAAAAGGGACCGTGAAGCTGCCAACTATTGGTCCCACATCTTTACCCCCCTCCTCCCTTACCTCCTCCCCCTCCTCGGCCCCCTACTAATGATTATTCTAGCTCTCACCTTAGGACCCTGCATTATCCGCAGAATTGTCCAGCTTGTAAGGAAACAAACGGATGCTATCTTTTCCTCGTTCGTGCAAGTCCAGTACCAGCGACTCGCCACCTCTGACACTCCCTACTCCGAGATGACAACCAACCCTCCGCGACCTCACCGCCACCGGTCAACCCGCCGACCGCGAGGCCCTTCTCGATCACCTAAACATCGCACCAACCTCGAGCTCCAGCTTCTCTGAACCTCCAACTTTAAACCCCCCACCCTCGTCCATCCCGCAAGCAGCAAGGCCCCTGTCGAGCGCCCGGGCGCCACACCAACGCCGAGCTCCAGCCTCGCTGAGCCACCGTCAACCCCTTTTCCCCTCCCCAGCCTCCCCCTTCCCTCATCCCTTAGCGGACCTCTCCGGTAAGCTTCTTCCTTTAATTAGAAAAGAAGGGGGAATTGCGGGATACTGATTACGTGCTTCAACCTGGCGGGCCTGGGCCGGGGGACCGGATCCACCCCTGGGGAGGGTAGTGGGTACGGGTGACAGCGCCCTCCACAGCCCCCCGGGCCTGAGAAGGTGAGGCCGGAGGCAGGCCCCAATTCCTCACCCAAAACCAACCGTTGGAGGAAGCTTGCCGGGCAAGACCGCCTCCCTCGTCTAACCACTCAACCCCTCCGTTACAATGCAACGTCCCCTACTGCCAGTGCGCATGCACCAATCATTGTGCAACACCCAACAACCAACCTCCGCGCCCTCTCAGAACCAATCCAAGCCTTTAACCTCTACAGCTACCCCGCCCTCTAGACCGCCCGTTATAAGCTTGTACTCTCCCCTAATAAACTCTCTTGGTTTCTTCACCCTAAAGAGAAACGTGTCCCGCCTGTTCCTTTCTCGCCGCCCTCCATACTTTGCACGCCACCCCGCCGGGGACCTGGCCAAGTCCCCCGCCTCGCCCTCGCCTCCGGGAAAGAGCCCCCGCCGCCGGTACCCTCCAAGCAATCCTGAGAGCCTAGGATTTAGCAACCGGCTGCCACCCCCCCCCCAGACGAATCAACTGCGACCGCACAGACTCCCGGTTTCACCAAATGCATCATCCCTGTGGATCCAGCAGTCCCTGTCCAGCTGGTGGACTGCTGGAACCAGTGCTCTGGGTCACCCTCTGGCTCCCATCCAGCATCCTTCATGGAGGTGTTCTCTTGCCCCATCTTACCCAGCCGCCATCTTGGGTTCTCTTGCCTTTCCAATTTTAAAGGAAAATTGGTATCAGCTCCAGCCTTGGGTTCCCTGATTCCATGAAAGAATTTGTCCTGTCTGTCCATGAAAAGCAGGGCATGACCTTCAAGGTACTTGTATAAGCCTTTTGGAAAAATGTATACCCAGTGGCTTATTTGTTATAACTGTTGAACACTGTAGCCCAAGGACAGTGGCAAACCACTTGTGAATTCTTATGAGAAGCAAAAAGTTACTTTGAGCTCCCAACTTATCCTTACTGTGTTGGAGCAAAAGGGGGACAGTGGCTCACAATAAAGAAGCTTCATCACTATCAGGCAGTACTGCTGGACAATCTTGAGTGACATCCTACAGAAAGCAAGATGTTCAGTAGCAAATACTGCCTCTCCTGCAGGGAACATCAGCATAAAGTGTGGGACTAATCACCCTCATAAGAGCACTCCAGCTAAATACAAGGCAGTCACCAGCCTGCACAGAAAATCATATGCTTTTGCTGATTTGCATGCTCACAAAACAACTTGAAAAGAGCATGGTCAAATAACTGCAGCCAACAAAAACATAAAGCATATAAATCTAATTTTTAAATTAATAGATACAGTAATGCATCCCAAGAAATTAGCCACCCACTGCAAAGAACATCTATCCATGGATAATAAAAGGCCTAAATGGTGAAGAAAACTAGCAATACATTTAGTCATGCCAAAAGTCCTTGAAATCTTTGCTAGTGTTTGTGAACCCTTTTACTAGATAGTTAAAAGCTTTTTCCTTGTTAGACTAAAAAGCACAAGTTGTAAAATGGTTACTTTAAAAAATTCCTAAATTTGAACTTCTGCTGAAGAAGGGACACTTCCCAAATATGGGTTCATTGCTTGGCATGGCTAATAGAAGTTACACCAAACCCAGCTGAAGAGGAAAAGATGGTTTTATTAATTTACACTGGCAGAAAGCAGGGGACATTTTCCCAAATCTGCTTTCCCCATCTCCTTCTCCAGTTGTGTTTTATCCCCTGGTTCAGAGACAAAGAGAGATAATTATGCAACAAGAGTGATAGACAAAAGGCCCACCTGCCTGGGAGGTTTGAGGCATTTCCCATTGATTTTTCAATTGGCTAAACCCACTAGAGACAAAGGGAGTCAATTTAGTTATTCCCCATTTTCTTCAGGAGCCAGGTAGCAATGTGCAAACTTTACATTTACAAGTGTTTGCAGACTTTACACTTGCAAATTGTTCCTTTGTGAGAATAGGAGCCCCCATTGTATCCTGTCTCTAGCTTTGAAGGTTACATTTTACAATTTCTTGCTTGCTTATAGTTTAAGATTATATTTTAAAAGTCACTGTTACAATTTCCCCCTTAAAATAATACTCATTTCTAATCTTGGGAATGGGGCCGCTGGTCGTTCTGGCTGCTTCGAGCTGGCGAATGGGGTGAAGAAACTAAGGGGTTATTTGGTGAAATTTCTGACTTATAACTTGTAGATATTGTTGATTTTCTCTGGGGGAAATGGATTATTCTTTGTCAGAGTTCTGGAAGATGAAAAGTGTTACATTTTGTGAATTATTAGGCACATACATACAACATTGAACATTAATTAGAGCACAAGTACCACCCCAGGTAGTGGCTAGAATATTTAATGCTATTTTGTTTTGCCAAACCACCTCTTTAAGTTGTGAGGTTTTACTTTTAAGTAGTGATATTGCCAGTTTTTACCATTTTTTTAACCTTGACAACAGAAATAAATTTCCCTTTCTGCAAACTTTCTGCAACTTTCTACATCCATCTTGGTTTTGTTCCACATTCTGAAACAACTGGTTATTTTAGGACAAAACTACTTTCATTTTCCTTCTAATAAAAAAATTTCCTATGCCCTCTATGTTTAAGTTACCATAGATCATTCTTTGCTGGAGTTTTGTAAGATGAAAAAGGTTTTGTACATATTTAAGTTATTATCTGAGTACATAGAAATAGGAGGCATTTGACTAGGACAAGAGTAGACATAACAATTAGGAAGATTATAAGCACTGTTTGAAAAAGAGTTCATAACCATATCTCTCTTTCTGAAGGATTTATTGTTTTCACAGTTTTTATTTAACAGGTGTGCCTTCACCCTGGAACAGTTGCAGCTTAACTTTGTTTTGGTGAATTTCAGGGCTTTATTTCCTGCAACTTAAGAAAACAATGAGTAACAAGTAACACTAAGGCTTAAACCATTTAGGATTTAGTTGAACCTGAGGATACTGTTTCTTTTAGGTGCAGATTCAGACTTGAGTTTTAGGCTGATGGTGTAAGGGGGTACACCTGTGGGGAATTTAAAGTATTAGTAACTAAATCAGTACTTAAAAACTTTACATATTGAGCTGGAATGCATGTTACCTGTATATTTAACCTTTAGAAAGGGCCTCCTAAATGTTATTTTAAAGGGCTTAAACCGAGCCCACTTCAGGGAGCTACTCTTTACCTCAAGAGGGTAATAGGTACAGCTTTGTCCCATTTCTCAAGCAGATTTTGGTGAGGCTGTCTTTTAAAGTCCAATTTTTGCATTCTGCTTTTCCTGTAGACTGTGGCTGGTGTTAGAAATGAAGCAGTACCTGAAAGAGAATAAACACTCACTTGCTTGTTGAGGGGAAAAGAATTTATTCACAATCTTGCAAGAGTGTGCACACCACCAAAGAAATGTGGCAGTCACCCCAAACAAAAGGACACAGCAATAGTTATACCTAATATGCAGGTCCCTCCCCTGTTTCCCCATTGGCTGGGTACTCCAGAGGTTACAATCTGAGAGAGCTATCTGGCCCACCTTTGAGATTTTGAATTGTACAACCTATTACAGTTAACTAGTTAAAATTTCCCACCAAGAGTTCCTGTCTTTGATTATACCCCACATCCCTTTACATCCCAGTAACCCTGGTTATTTTTCCCATATAAGGAACTGGCACTGATTCTTGGCTTACATCATGTGTCCGGCGCCTTCTCGCTCGGTCCCACGCGTCCTGTCCTCGGCCGGCAAGGAGAACAGAGGGAAAGAGGGAGAGACACAGACAAACTGACACTTGAGGCACACAATGGCAGTGAATGCAAGCTTTTTACTGGAGCCAGGAAGAAAACTTTCTCTGTTACATATTCCACGCGAGGCCTTACACCCCGTGGGAGAACAACCTCTATGCGGCCGTCAGGCACGGCTCCCTGTGGGCTGTCTCTCCGAGGCTAGCCCGGGCAATTTCTTACATACAATGGTTACAACCAATATGCTGGCACTACGTAAGCGTGTACAATAGGCTAGCAGCAACCGCGGTCTCATGTGTCATATGCGGAAGCAGGGTACGGGCGCCATCTTGGCTCACTCGATGGGCGGGGGCTACTCTAGAGCAGGTCGCGGCGTGTCCAACAGGCCCTAACCCGGAAAGCGGCTCCCCACAATCATGGCTCTCTTTCCTTCCCTTTACCACAGGGCCAGTCTAAGCCAGTTCTGCTGCCAAGTCCCTATTCCATGTTGCCTTTATGTGAAAGCTAAACTCAAGCCTTTCTTACAGATTTCCTCCTCTTTCTTTTTTAAACTCTTTTTAGTTTTTACATTCTAGTTTCTCAAATTTGCTAAGAGTTTTTGCACATTCCTCATCATAGGGATCTTTCTTCTTGAGGGGGGTATAGATTGTTCTGCTGATATTCTTGGTTAGGGCAGTTTCAATGAGTCCATGAACTAACCCCTGGGCACATGGGATAATGCAACACTCAACCACTGGTAACACTCCAGCTGAAATGATAAGGGGAGTTAAAACAGACATTGCAATTCCTTTCCATTTCCCAAACCAGTTTTCCAACCACGCTGTGAGTGGGTTGTTAATGCCAGAATTTTCTGCTAGTTCCTGAGATAAGGCTATTAAGCCTTGTAAAGCCTTGGTGATAGTTCTATTGGGTGCCATATTATTGGGGATGAATGTGCAACAACTTCCCCCAGTCATAACACAGACACCTCCCTTTTCAGCTAACATCATGCCCAGGGTCATTCTGTTTTCCCATGCCATTTGGCTAGTGGCATCTAACTGTCCTGGTATTCCCTTAACAGCATCCCTGGTATAGTTGATAAGTCTTTGCTAATTATTATAGATATAATTGATCCAATCCACATTTTTATTGATGGTGACCCACCAGAATAAGAATGATTCAAATCCTGCAACCACTTGATTTCTAGCTTTAAACGCATTTGGAACTCCCCAGGGAACCCCTATACTATCTAAATAGATTCATTCATCAAAGGAACCAGGTACATTTCGTATATTTCTTTTATCTCTTTTGCCTTGGGTTGGTTCTTTTTCTTTACTTTTAAATGCCAGGGTGAATGGGATAGCCAATTGAACCAGAGCACATGTTCCTCCCCACTTTTCAGGTAGTGTTGGCCTAAAGACACCCTTCCTGCAGTACCGCAAGAGGTTGGCTCAGCATATAGCTAAGCTGGAGAAGTTGCCAGTACTATCCTTACTCACACATTCCACACTCATGTACACAAGGCCATGGCCTGGAGCCCTTCTTCCCATCTAGAGAGATAGGCAGAGTGGTTTCTGGGACCAAGATGAGAAGCTGGTACAGACTTGACACTTCCCTTCCAGACTGGAGGGAAAAGGGAGGACAACATTCTACAACTTTCACCAGGAGTAGCATTTTGAGAGGAGTGTCATACACTTAAACTCTTTTTTGTGCTTTTCCATACCCAAGGGGAAGGGCACAATCTGAGCAGTGGATCAGCCTGTTGCACAAGCATAACCGTCACTTTTTTTTAGACTCTGGATGGTATATTTGACCCATTCTACCCAGGCATTTGTATTTCTGTAACCTGTCTCTTTCTACAGTCTGCTTTAAGTTTCTGGCCTCAAGTACTCTAATGACCTTGGAATCATTTTGAACTGGAGAGTTGGACTCCAGCCAAGTTTCCTTAGGTATTACTGATGAGTTAGTTGGAGAGGGTGTTGTTGGGAATGCATTGGGTAGGGAGGGGAGGACTTGGATATGAGAAAATCCCAGGGGGTCTGTATACATAACATCTGCCCCATCCCATACTGTTGGTTAACTTGTTTCCAACAGGGGTCAGGTGACTCAAAAATTATATACCCAAATGTTCACCCCCTGACAGTCTTGCTCTCTATCTGGACAGTCTGCTCACATAAATACTTATGTTCCTCCCTCAGTTGTCACTGATGTTCTAAATTTCCACAGTTAATTATTTTACAAGTGTCAAACTGTACAGTTTGGGATTCTAAGCCTTTGACTATGTTTATAAGCAGTTTAGCAGAACCTGTTACACCTTGAATATGGAACATTATGATCAGTACAAGCAATTTCATGATTAAGCTATACACAGAGCACAATGCGAACACAGGATTCAATCCAGCCCTTCCTCCCTTCCTAGTATGTTCTTTCAACTATTGTCTTTTTAGAGTGGTGTTTAGGGGATCTGAGGTGGGAATCACTCTCCAGGATTTGGGTTGAGTTGCTGGGTACTTGTTAGGCTCAGGCACTGGTCCCTTTACTCATGTGTAATGAGTCCAGCCTCTTTCTGCTATCAGACTGCCATCTCAGTCATCAGCAAGATTTGATAGGGTCCCTCCCAGATTGGTTGAAGTTTGGATTCTCTCCACAACTTGATTAGGACCCAGTTGCTGGGCTGACATTGATGGACAGCAATTTAAGAGGCAGGGTTTGGGCCAGCAATACATGGTGCCTGAGAGATGATAAAGTAGAAGACAAGGCCAGTATATAATTTTTAAGGAAAAGATCCTTCATGTCTAGGGAGAGGAGTTCTCCAGTCCTCCTGGGAAAAGGCAGACCAAAAAGCATTTCATAAGGGGAAATTCCCAGTTCTTTTCTAAAGGCGGTCTTGATTCTTAGTAGGCTATAGGTAAGCACTTCATCCAGGGTAACTTTGTTTCCAAAACTAATTTATGAAGATGTTTCCTTAAGGTTTGATTCATTCTTTCCACTTTCCCAGAGGATGGTGGATGCCAGGGAGTGTAGAAGTCCCAAGTGACACCCAGGCTTCCCATAATGTTCTGTAGCACATGGGAGGTAAAGTGGCTACCATTGTCAGAGTCTAAATTTTCCACTAACCCATAATGGGGAATGATTTTTTCAAGGATAACTTTAGATGTTCCCAATGCTGTAGCTGAGGATACAGGGTAGGCTTCCATCCATCTGGGGAGATGGTCTACAATCACCAAAATATACTTTAAACAACCTATTGGGGGCATTTCAGTGTAATCAACCTGAATGCTCTGGAATGGTCTGAGGCCCAGCTCTCTTCCCCCTTGTACCTGTTTTCTCAACACCTTCTTAGTAATCTTTTGACAAATTATGCACCCTTCACATATTTGTTTAGCAACTGTATAAAGGCCTACACATCTAAATTGTCTAAATACTAAATCACACATGGCTTGTACCCCCAATGACTCCCCTGGTGTAACACTGCTAATACCGCCCTCATTATTTGTTTATTTAACATTTGTCTGTCATCTGGGAGAAACCATTTCCCCTTGTTGAAAATAAAGCGGTACCTGTAAGGGAATAAATGCTCACTCGGTTATGGAGGAGAAAAGAATTTATTTACGATCCTGCAAGATAGGGCGTCCAGCCAAACACGTGGAAGGCTGGAGCACCAGAGGAGGAGAATGGCGATCTTCAAATCTTCTACTCCTAATTCACAAGTCCCTCCCCTGTTTCCCCATTGACTGGGTACTACAGAGGTTACAGCCTATCCGAGAACACTAACTAATTCATCTTTTGAGATTTTAATTTGTACAGCCAATCCCAGAGAGCCAACTAGCTCATTATTGAGATGTTGAACTGATCAGCCTATCCCCCCCCAATTTTTTTTTTTTTTTTTTTTGCTGTGAGTTCCTGCCTCTGATTTTACCTCATATCTCTTTACATTCCAGTAACTATGGTTACTTTTCCATATAAGGAGCAGGCAGATTCTCTCTTCTCTTTGTCTGGGGCTTGTTTAAACTGGTTTTGTCTCCATTTTCCTTATTCCATGCTGTCTCTATGTGAAAACCAAACTTATTCCTTTCTTACAGATTCCCTCCTCTTTCTTTTTAAACACTTTTAGTTTTCACATTTTAGATTCTCAAATTTGCTAAGGGCTTTTTCACATTCCTCATCATAGGGATCTTTCTTATTTTTGATTCTAGTGGTTTTGATGGGTTTTTGAACTAGCCTTTGGACACACGGGATTATGTAGCACCCAGCTGTTATAAACATTTTGGCTGGAATGATAAGGAAAATTAAAATAGATGTTGCAATCCCTTTCCATTTCTCAAACCAATTTTCCAACCATTCTGTGAGTGGGTTGTTAATGCTAGAATTCTTTTCTAGTTTCTGAAATAAGGCTGTTAAGCCTTGTAGGGCTTTGGTGATAGTTCCATCAGGTGCGGTATTATTGGGGATGAATGTGCGACAATTTCCCCCAACTATAGCACAGACGCCTCTTTTTTCAGCTAGCATCATGTCTAGGGCCATTCTGTTTTCCCATGCCATTCGGCTAGTGGCATCTAACTGTTCTGCTATTTCTTTAATGACATCCCTGGTATAGTTGATAAATTTTAGCTGATGATTGACATTTTTATTGATGGTGACCCACCAGAATAAGGACGATTTAAATTCTGCAGCTACTTGATTTTTAGCTTTAAACTCATTAGGAACTTTCTGGGGAACCCCTATACTATCTACAAACATTTTTTTATTGAAGGAACTAGGTACATTTTGTACATTTTTCTTTTCTCCTTTGCCTTGGGTTGGTACTTTCTTATTACTTTCAAATGCCAGGGTAAATGAGATAGCCAATTGAACCAGAGCACAGGTTCCTCCCCACCTTTCAGGTAGTGTTGGCCAGAGGATGCCCTTCCCACAGTACCACCAGAGGTCTGCTCGGGGTATAGTTAGGCTGGAGAAGTTGCCAGTACTATCCTTGCTCACATTCCACACCTGTGTACATAAAGCCATGGTACCAAGATCCTGGAGCCCTTCTTCCCATCTGGAGAGACAGGCAGAGTGGTTTCTGGAACCAAGGTGAGACACTGGTATGGCTTTGACACTTCCCTTCTGGACTGGAGGGAAAAGGGAGGACAACGTACTACAACTTTCACCAGGAGTAGCATTTTGAAAGAGGAGTGTTATACATTTAAACTCCCTTTCATGCTTTTTCATCCCCAAGGGGAAGGGCATAATCTGAACAGTGGGTTGTTTGGTTGTACAAGCATAACAGTCACTTCTGTTTAGACTCTGGATGGTATGTTTGCCCCATTCTACCCAGGCATTTGTATTTCCATAACCTGTCTCTATTTCTGTGGTTTGCTTTAAGTCTTTGGCCTTAAGTATTCTAATGACCTTGGGGTCAATTTGAACTGGAGAGTTAAACTCCAGCCAAGTTTCCCTTAATGGTTTTTCCTCCAACCTGGGTAAGACCCATCCCTCATACTGTGTGGTCCACCAAGCAGTGTTCCAAGAATAACAGGGGTTAGGTGTTTCATAAGTTATACTCTCAAATGTTTGCCCCCCAACAATCTTGCTTTCTATTTGAACAGTCTGCTTACATAAATGCTTATATTCCTCCCTCAGTTGTTGCTGATGTTTTAGATTTTTACAGCTCATTACTTGACAAACATCAAATTGTACAGTTTGAGACTTTAAGCCTTTGACTACACTTATAACCAGCTTAGCAGAACCTGTTACTCCTTGAATATAGAACATTATGATCAGTATAAGCAATTTCATCATTAAGCTATACACGGAGCACAATGCAAACACAGGGTTTAATCCAGCCCTCCCTCCCTCCTAGTATGTTCTTTCAACTGTTGTCTATTTAAAGTGATCTTTAGGGGATCTGAGGTAGGAGTCACTTTCCAGGATTCAGGTTGAGTTGCTGGATACTTATCATCTGGTTCAGGCACTGGTCCCTTTACTCATGTGTAATGAGTCCAGCCTCTTTCTGCTGTTTGGACTGCCATCTCAGTTGTCAGCAAGACTTGATAGGGTCCCTCCCAGATCGGTTGAAGTTTGGATTCTCTCCACGACTGGATCAGAACCCAGCTGCCAGGCTGATGTCGATGGGCAGCAAATTCAAGAGGCGGGGTCTAAGCCAGCAGTCCACGGTGCCTGAGAGATGATAAAGTAGAAGACAAGGCCAGTGTCCTAGTTTGCTAATGCTGCAGAATGCAAAACACCAGAGATGGATTGGCTTTTATAAAACGGGGATTTATTTCGCTACACAGTTACAGTCTTAAGGCCACAAAGCGTCCAAGGCAACACATCAGCAATCGGGTACCCTCACCGGAGGATGGCCAATGGCCTCCGGAAAACCTCTGTTAGCTAGGAAGGCAGCTGGCATCTGCTCCAAAGCTCCGGCCTCAAAACGGCTTTCTCCCAGGACGTTCCTCTCTAGCAAGCTTGCTCCTCTTCAAAACATCACTCCCAGCTGCACTCTCTTCCTCCCCCCGAGTCAGCTCATTTATGTAGCTCCACGGATCAAGGCCCACCCCGAATGGGTGGGGCCACGCCTCCATGAGAACATCTCATCAGAATCATTGCCCACAGCTGGGTGGGGCACATTCCAAGCAAATCCAACCATCACCAAAATGCCTGCCCCATACAAAACCACAAAGATAATGGCATTTGGGGGACACAATACACTCAAACCGGCACAGCCAGTATATAATTCTTAAGAAAAAGATCCTTTGTGTCTAGGGAGGGGAGCTCTCCAGTCCTCCTGGGGAAAGGCAAACCAAAAAGCATTTCATAAGGGGAAATTCCCAGTTCTTTTCTAGGGGCAGTCCTGATTCTTAGTAGAGCTATAGGTAAGCACTTGATCCAAGGTAACTTTGCTTCCAAAACTAATTTAGAAAGATGTTTCTTTATGGTTTGATTCATTCTTTCCACTCTCCCAGAGGATGGTGGATGCCAGGGAGTGTGGAAGTCCCAAGTGACACTCAGGCTTCTCATGACATTCTGCAACACACAGGAGGTAAAGTGACTGCCATTATCAGAGTCTATATTTTCCACTAACCCATAACGGGGAATGATTTGTTCAAGGATAACTTTAGAAGTTCCCAATGCTTTAGCTGAGGATAGAGGGTAGGCTTCCACCCATCCAGTGAGGTGGTCGACAATTACCAAAATATATTTTAAATGACCGATTGGTGGCATTTCAGTATAATCAACTTGAATGCTCTGGAATGGTCTCAGGCCCGGCTCTCTTCCCCCTTGTACCTGTTTTCTTAAAATCTTTTTATTAATTTTTTGACAAATTATGCACCATTCACAGATTTGTTTAGCAACTGTATAAAGGCCTACACATCCAAATTGTTTAAGTACTACATCACACATGGCTTGTACCCCCCAATGACTCCCCTGGTGTAGGACTGCTAATATCTCCCTCATTATTTGTTTATTTAACATTTGTCTGCCATCTAGGAGAAACCATTTCCCCTGATCATTTAAGATTGCTCCTAACTGTTTCAACTCTTTTACTTCTTTGGCAGAGAATGTAGGGACCCCAAATTCCTTAGGGATAGAGGGCATTAGGACCATTATTTTTAAAGGGGGGTAGAGAGAGGCCTCCTTCACCTTTTCATCAGCCAAGCTATTGCCTTTTGCCTCAAAAGTAGGTCCCTTCTGATGTCCATTTATATGCACCACTGATATTTCTCTAGGTAAGAGTAGATTGGTTAATACTTGTTTCACCAATTCCCCATGAACCAGTTCTTTTCCTTTGCTATTGATTAATCCCCTTTCTTCCCAGATCTTTCCAAAGGTGTGTACTACCCCAAAGGCATACTTAGAGTCAGTGTATATTGTACCATCCTTTCCTTCTAATAATTTGAGGGCTTGATTTAGTGCATACAACTCACAAGTTTGAGCTGGACACTTATTGGGCAATAGGCTAGCTTCTTTTACTTCACAAGTTACCCCATCTACAACTGCATAGCCATTGTGCCTTTCTCCTTCTAGGACTTTGGAGGATCCATCTATGAACAGTCTTTCCCCCGAGTGCCAGGGAAGATCCCTTAGGTCAGGTCGGACTCGAGTTTGGTATTCAATTAGGTCTAAACAGTCATGCTCAGGGGTCTCTACTTGCTCAGGCCCCTTCCAGAGGAAGGAGGCCGGGTTTAGGCTATGATCTGTTGTTAAGACCAAATCATCTTTTTCCATTAGGATTGCCTCATATTTTAAGATTCGGGAATCAGTTAACCATTTCCCTGCCCTTTGAGACAGAATAGTTCTCACTTGATGAGGAGTACTAACTACTAATGCCCCTACAAAGGTTTATTTCCTGCTTTCTTCTACTAAAAGGGCAGTTGCTGCCATGGCTTGAACAAACCCAGGCCACCCCCCAGAGACTGGATCTAAAACCTTTGAAAGGAAAGCCACCGGCTTTCTTTGGCCTCCCCAGATTTGGGTTAGGACCCCCAAAGCTGTTCCCTTATCTACTGTAACAAACAGGTGAAAGGGTTTTTCAAGGGAAGGAAGTGCTAGAACAGGAGCTTGCACCAGTGCCTGCTTGAGTTCATTTAAAGCCTTTATTTCCACTTCCTCCCATTCTATCTTGTCAGGCTCTTCCTCTAGTAATTTTTGGTATAGCCCTTTAGTTCGAGATGCAAAAGAATCTATCCACAATCTACAGTGCCCTACCAATCCCAGGAATTTTCTTAGCTCTCTTTTTGTTTGAGGAAGAGGCAACTCTACTATGGCCTGGATTCTTTCTGGATGGATTTTTCTTTTTCCTTCACTTATGAGGTGGCCTAGGTACTTAACTTCCCTTGCTACAAATTGCAGTTTACTTTTAGATACCCTTAATCCTTGTTCCCCTAAAAAGTTCAGTAGATTTTTCGTAGCTTGACCCACCACTTGCCTTTCTTTACCTGATATTAATAGATCTTCTACATATTGCAGAAGGGTGATTTCAGGTGGGACTGGAAATTTTTCCAGTACCCTCTCTAACTCTTGCTCAAAGAGATTGGGGGACTCCGTGAAACCCTGAGGTAAGACCGTCCATCTGTATTGCTGCTTTCGCCCATTGAAGGGATCTTCCCACTCAAAGGCAAACAGGTCTCTACTTTCTGGATCAAGGGGACAGGCCCAGAAGGCATCCTTTAAATCTACTACACTAAACCACTTATGATGGAAGGGCATTTTACTCAGGAGAGTGTAAGGATTAGGAACTACAGGGTGTCGAACCTGGACAATTTTATTAATGGCCCTTAGATCCTGCACCATTCTCCAGCTACCATCTGGTTTCTGAATGGGGAGAATGGGAGTATTAAAAGAGGACATACAGGTTTCCAAGAGTCCATCTCGAAGGAGACCCTCAATGATGGGTTGGAGTCCCTGTCTTCCTTTAAGAGGAATAGGATATTGTTTCTGGCACACGACCTCCCCTTCCTTTTTTAACTTGATTTTAATTGGGGGAATTTGCAACCCTCCCCTGTTTCCTTCTTTTACCCGTACCTCCTCCTCCTTAATGTCTTTTTCATCTTCTTCAGTGAGCAGGGCCAAAACCTCAATCCGTCCATTCCTTACCTCTAAATCCAGTCCCATAGGTATTATTAGGTCTCTTCCTAATAAATTACTCCCAGCTTCTGGGATGTGCAACAAGGGAGCTATGATTTGATTATTTTCCCAAAAAATGTTAGTAGGCTCAAGAATGGGAACTTTAAATCCCTCCCTTTTACCCCTGAGACAGTGAGGGAACTGCCAGAGAGCCTGGCCCCCTTTGGAAGATGATTTACACAGGAGCAAGCTGCTCCAGTGTCTACCAAGAATGTAATTTCCTCTTGATATGGGCCCACCTTTAAATTTACTAAAGGCTCCCGGTGGGCTTCTGAGATGAGGAGCCTCTGACTCTCCTAGTCTTCAAAATTCATTAGCGGTATAACTCGACCCTCCTTCTGTAAGTATGGGCACTCCCTTTTGAAATGGCCAGGTTTTTCACAATGATAACACCCTGCAGAGTTCTGCATTTTCCTTGCTCCTTTATTTAAATCAGCCCAGCCCCCTCCCCTATCTCGCCTCTGTCTGCATCCTCCATTTCCTGTTTCTAATCTTTTCTTGACCAAGTGGTCAACAGTGGCTATCATGACTTTAGCCTGCTGCTTTTGTTTTTCGTCCTCCCTTCTTACAAATACTTTCTGTGCTTCCCTTAATAACTCCTCCAATGGCTTATTCATCTATCCATTTTCTGGATCTTTTTCCGAATATCAGGCCAAGATCCCTTCACATAGCTGACCTTTAACATTCCCTGGGCTACAGGGTCATCAGGGTCCATACCTGAATATTTCCTTACTTGTTCTCTCAATCTTTGTAGATAAGCAGAGGGAGACTCATCTTTCTCTTGATTTACCTCAAAGGCCTTATCCAAATTTTGAGATTTGGGTAGTGCCAATTTTATTCCCTCTACAATGAGGTCTCTGAGATCCTTCATTTGTGCCCTATCCTCTTTATCATTATTATCCCAATCAGGGTTAGTATTTGGAAATTTTTGCTCTGCTGCCATCACCCCTTGCCCTGGCGGGTGTTGCCTTTCCCATTCTTTCATAGCAGCCCCTCTTATCATTCCTCTCTCCTCTTTCGTAAAGAGGATGTTTAATATGGACATAAGTTCAGACCACGTGTATAGGCTAGAGCCTAGGAACTGATCTATTTGCTCAGCCAGCCCCATTGGGTCCTCTATTAGCGATTTCATTTCCTTCTTAAAATTTCTTACTTCTGCACTCGTTAATGGGGCATTTACATACCCGACTTCCTTTGGCCCCATAGGCACCTCCCTCAAGGGGTAAAGGGATTTAACGGGGTGATGTTCCCTTACTCTCTTTCCTTCAAGAGTTTTTGGAAATGGAAAATTCTGTACATCCTTTTTGCACTGTGTCAATTCTTTCCTCAACCATTGATGGGTCATATCTGGTGGGGCAGTTGGCGCCGATGGGCCTCCTGATTCCCCTGGAACCTGTGCAGACTTTATTAGGTCCTCAGACTCTAACAATCTCTGCCCTGGGGGAGGAGGGGAATAGTAGAGAGGAGGAAGGCTTAATAAGGGGTCCCAGGGTTTAGATTCTACCAACTCATCTTCCAAGTTTGGGTTTTTATCTTTCACAGGGTAGAGGGGAGTTTTTTTGTTCTTTAGCCAGCACGTGGCATAATCAGACTCCTCCTTAGAAAAGGGTTTCTTCTCATTAACATAAATTACAAGGTTGGCACAGAGCCAGTCCTCCTCTGTCCCATAGTTTGGCCAGAATACATCTGGCGGTGAAATGCTTTCTTCAGTCCAAATGTAACAACAATATTTAATCATTTTCTTTTTGTCCTTTCCCTTGGTCCGATCGCTATCGGTCCAATATTTTAACATCCTACCTAGTGGGCTATCTGGAGGGATGTCCCCGAGCGACTCTATAGGTGCCCCCTTTTCTTCTTCCCTGGCCGGCCAACTGCCTCTATTTCCCATCCTGAGTCTTGTCTGGGCTTCTTTCTCTCAGTTCCTTTCGCTTTGTCCATCTCTGGCCCTTTCCCTCGCGGGAGAAGGGAACCGCAGATTGGGACTCCACACTCGCTTCGTGCAGTATGTCGCACGTCTCAGTCACACACAAGCAGCTCCAGACTCATCAGGAATTCCCAACCACCAAGGCAATATATTTCTTTCCTTACCTTGGTCCGTGCACGGAGTTGCCTGGTCAAACAGAGGCAGGCCTTTCCTTTTCCCCCTTTTCTCATCCACAACCAGCAGATCCAAGCATCTGGTCCCAGTCCCTTTAGCTGCCGGAGATGGGCCCCCAATGGCGGAGTCCGAGACCGCTCAGAGGGGCGCGCCTTCCCTTTGTCCACCTCGGGGGTCCCCCTCCGAAGCTTCAGATCCCGGATGAGCCCCCAAGTTGTCGGAAATAAAGCGGTACCTGTAAGGGAATAAACGCTCACTCGGTTCTGGAGGAGAAAAGAATTTATTTACGATCTTGCAAGATAGGGCGTCTAGCCAAACACGTGGAAGGCTGGCGCGCCAGAGGAAGAGAATGGTGATCTTTAAATCTTCTACTCCTAATTCGCAAGTCCCTCCCCTGTTTCCCCATTGACTGGGTACTACAGAGGTTACAGCCTATCTGAGAACACTAACTAATTCATCTTTTGAGATTTTAATTTGTACAGCCAATCCCAGAGAGCCAATTAGCTCATTATTGAGATTTTGAACTGATCAGCCTATCCCCCCCCAATTTTTTTTTTTTTTTTTTTGCTGTGAGTTCCCACCTCTGATTTTACCTCATATCTCTTTACATTCCAGTAACTATGGTTACTTTTCCATATAAGGAGCAGGCAGATTCTCTCTTCTCTTTGTCTGGGGCTTGTTTAAACTGGTTTTGCCTCCATTTCCCTTATTCCATGCTGTCTCTGTGTGAAAACTAAACTTATTCCTTTCTTACACCCTGATCATTTAAGGTCACTCCTAACTGTTCTAGCTCCTTTACTTCTTTTGCAGGGAATGTAGGGACCCCAAACTCTTTGGGGATAAAGGCTATCAGAACCATTAGTTTTAACGGGGACAGAGAGAGGCCTCCTTAGCCTTCTCATCAGCTAACCTATTGCTTTTTGCCTCAAAAGTATGGCCCTTCTGGTGTCCATTTATATGCACAACTAATATTTCTCTAGTTAAGAGTAAATTGCTTAATATTTGTTTCACCAATTCCCCATGAATCAGTTCTTTTCCTTTGCTGTTAATTAATCCTCTTTCTTTCCATATCTTTCCAAAGGTGTGGAGTACCCCAAGGGCAAACTTAGAGTCAGTGAAGACTGTACCATCCTTTCCCTCTAATAATTTGAGAGCTTGATTTAGTGCATTACAACTCACAAGTTTGAACTGACCACTTATTGGGCAATTGGCTAGCTTCTTTCACTTCACAAGTTACCCTGTCTACAACTGCATAGCCATTGTGACTTTTTCCTTCTAGGACTCTAGAGGATCCATCCATGAACAATCTTTCCCCTGAGTGCAGGGGAAGGTCCCTTAGGTCAGACTGGACTCAGGTTTGAAATTCAATTAGGTCTAAACTGTCATGCTCAGGGATCTCTATTTCTTCAAGCCCCTTCCAGAGGAAGGAGGCCAAGTTTAGACTATGATCTGTTGTCAAGACCAAATCACCTTTTTCCATCAGGAATGCCTCATATTTCAGGATTCAGGAATCAGTCAGCCATCTCCCTGCCCTTTGACACACAATAGTACTAACTTGATGCGGGGTACTAAGCACTAATGCCCCTCCAAAGGTCAACTTCCTGCTTTCTTCTACTAAAAGGGCAGTTGCTGCAATGGCTTTAACACACCCAAGCCACCCCCTAGAGATTTGATCTAAAACTTTTGAAAGGAAAGCTATGGGCCTTCTTTGGCCTCCCCAGATTTGGGTTAGGACCCCTAAAGCCATTCCCTTATCTACCATAACAAAGAGGTGAAAGGGTTTCTTGAAGGAAGGAAGTGCTAGAACAGGAGCTTGCACCAGTGCCTGCTTGAGCTCATTTAAAGCTTCCATTTCCACTTCTTCCCATTCTAAATTGTCAGGCTCTTCCTCTAGTAATTTTTGGTATAGCCCCTTAGTTCAAGATGCAAAAGAATCTATCCACAATCTACAGTTCCCTACCACTCCCAGGAATTTCCTTAGTTCCCTTTTTGTTCAAGGAAGAGGCAACTCGACTATGGCCTGAATACTTTCTGGATGGATTTTTCTTTTTCCTTCACTGATGAGGTGGCCTAGGTACTTAACTTCCCTTGCTACAAATTGTGGTTTACTTTTAAATATCCTTAATCCTTGGTCCCCTAAAAAGTTCAGTAGATTCTTCATAGCTTGAGCCACTGCTTGCCTTTCTTTACCTGATATCAATAGATCATCTACATATTGCAGAAGGGTGATCTCAGATGGTGTTGGAAATTTTTCCAGTACTCTTTCTAACTCTTTCCCAAAGAGATTGGGGGACTCCATAAAACCCTGAGGCAAGACTGTCCATCTGTATTACTGCTTTCACCCATTGAAGGGATCTTCCCAAAGGTAAATAGGTCTGTTGTAGTTTGCTAATGCTGCCAGAATGCAAAACACCAGAAATGGATTGGCTTTTATAAAAGGGGGGTTATTTGGTTACACACTTACAGTCTTAAGGCCATAAAAGTGTCCAAGGTGACACATCAGCAATCAGATAACTTCACTGGAGGATGGCCAATGGTGTCTGGAAAATCTCTGGTAGCTGGGAAGGCATGTGGCTGACATCTGCTCCAAAGTTCTGGGTTAAAAATGGCTTTCTCCCAGGACATTCCTCCCTAGGCTGCAGTTCCTCAAAAGTGTCACTTTCAGTTGCTCTTGTGGTGTTTGTCCTCTCTTAGCTTCTCCAGAGCAAAAGTCTGCTTTCAATGGCCATCTTAAAACTGACTCTCATCTGCAGCTCCTCTCTCAGCTTCTGTGCATTCTTCAAAGTGTCCCTCTTGGCTGTAGCTCATCTTCAAAATTTCACTTTCAGCTGCACTTCAAAATGTCTCTCACAGCTGCACTGAGTTCCTTCTGTTTGTCAGCTCATTTATATGGCCCCAGTGATTTAATTTAGACCCATCCTGAATGAGTGGGGCCACACCTCCATGGAAATTATCCAATCAGAGTCATCACCCACAGTTGGGTGGGACACATCTCCATGGAAACACTCAAAGAATTACAATCTAATTAACACTGATAGGTCTGCCCACACAAGATTACATCAAAGATAATAGCATTTGGGGAGACATAATACATACAAACTGGCACAAGGTCTCTACTTTCTGGATCAAGGGGCCAGGCCCAAAAGGCATCTTTTAAATCTACTACACTAAACTACTTATGATGGTAGGGGATTTTACTCAGGAGAGTGTAAGGATTAGGAACTACAGGGTGTCAAACTTAGACAATTTGATTAATCGTCCTTAGGTCCTGCACCATTCTCCAGCTACCATCCAGTTTCTGGATGGGGAGAATGGGAGTATTAAAAGGGGACATACAGGTGTCTAACAGTACATCTCAAAGGAGACCCTCAACAATGGGTTGGAGTCCCTGTCTTCCTTTAAGGGGAATAGGATATTGTTTTTGGCACATGAGCTCCCCTTCCTTCCTTAATTTAATTTTAATTGGGGAAATTTGCAAACCTCCCCATTTCCGTCTTTTACCCATACCTCCTCTTTAATGTCCTTCTCATCTTCTTCAGTGAGCAGTGCCAAAACCTCAATTTGTCTGTTCCTCCCTTCTAAATCCAGTCCCATAGGTATTATTATGTCTCTTCCCAATAAGTTACTCCTGGCTTCTGGGATGTGCAACAAGGGAGCTATAATATGATTATCTTCCCAAAAAATGTTAGTAGGCTCAAGAATGGGAACTTTAAATCCCTCCCTTTTACCCCTGAGACAGTGAGGGAACTGCCAGAGAGCCTGGCCCACTTTGGAAGATGATTTACAGAGGATTGAGCTGCTCCAGTTTCTACCAAGAATGTAATTTCCTCTTGATGTGGGCCCACCTTTAAATTTACTAAAGGCTCCTGGTGGGCTTCTGAGATGAGGAGCCTCTGACTCCCCTCATCTTCAAAATTCATTAGGGGTATGACTCAACCCTCCTTCTATAAGTCTGGGCAATCCCTTTTGAAATGACCAGGTTTTCCACAGTGATAACACCCTGTGGAGTTCTGCATTCTCCTTACTCCTTTACTTAAGTTAGCCTGGCCTGCTCCCTTATCTTGCCTCTGCTTCCTCCATTCCCTGCTTCTATTCTTTTCTTGACCAAATAATCAACAGTGCTCACCATGACTTTAGCTTGTTGCTTTTGCTTTTCTTCCTCCCCCCTTACAAATACTTTCTGAGAACCTCTTAATAACTCCTCCAGTGGCTTATTCATCCATCCATCTATTTTCTGGATCTTTTTCCAAATATCAGGCCAAGACCCCTTCACATAGCTGATTTTTAACATTCCCTAGGCCACAGGATCATCAGGGTCCATACCTGAATATTTCATCATTTGATCTCTCAATCTTTGCAGATAAGGAGAGGGAGATTCATCGTTCTCTTTTTTTTTGTTTTTATTTATTTATTTATTTATTTATTTATTTATTTATTTTGAAATAAATTCAAAGTTATAGGAACAGTTGCAAAAACAATACTAACCCCATACACAGAATTCCATCATACCCTGAACCCCCTCCCCCGATAGCCCAATCCACCAACTTTAACATGCTGTCACATCGCTATTTCTTTCCCTCCCTATCATCCATTGTCTATTGCTCTGTCTTCTGAACATATGAGAGCTAGCTGCTCACATCCTTGAACAAACACTATAATTCACATATACACTTCCCATGAATAAGAACATTCTTTTATGCAATCCCATTAAGCACAGCTAAGAAGTACAAGAGATTCAACACTGATACAAAGCTTACATTCTATATTTCCTTTTCCTTATGTCTCAACTGTGACCCTTTGAGCCTCCTGTCCTCCATCCTCCAATCCCATCCAGGTTCATCCTTGGCATTCAATTGGCATCTATTTAGACTGTCTTTTTTTTTCCAATTGTGGAAACATATATACAGCCTAAATCCTTCCATTCCACCCCCTCCCTAGCCTTCCATTAGTGGGATTAATCACATTTAGAATGTTGTAATGCTCTTCCCCACCATCCATTACTAGAAATTTCCCTTCAACTCAAACAGCAACCCTACACTCATTTCTTAACTCCCCATTGCCCCTTCCCCCACTTCTCTTAACCCATACTCTACTTTTCATCTCTATAGTTATATTCTCTAATAATTTCTTTGTGTTTACTGTGGGGCTTAAAATAAAACTTAAATCCATAACAAACTTGTTTTTCTTTGATACCACCCTCACTTCAATAGGACACATAAACTATGTTCCTATATTCCTCCATTCCCCTACCTTTATATAGTTGTCTAAAATTACATATTTTACATTGAGTTCAAAACCACTGATTTGTCATTAGAGTTTGTGTATTTTGTGTCATGTAGGAAGTAAATAGTGGAGTTACAGTTCAAAAATTATTAACTTCTATTTGTATTCCATTGTAGTTGGAGAATGTGCTTTGAGTATATTCAATTTTTTTTTATTTTTTAAATTTCTTGAGGTTTGTTTTATGTCCCAGCTTATGGTATCTTCTGGAGAAAGATCTGTGATCACTACAGAAAAATGAGTGTCCTGGTGATTTGGGATGTAAGGTACTATATATGTCTGTTAAAATTCGCTATATCTCTTTCTCCTTTCTTTGTTTCTCTGTTGGTAGGGCTCCCTTTAGAAACTAAAGTAGGGCAGGTCTTTTATTGGCAAAGTCTCTCGGCATTTGTTTGTCTGTGAAAAATTTAAGCTCTCCCTCAAATTTGAGGGAGAGTTTTGCTGGATAAAGTATTCTTGGTTGGAAATTTTTCTGTCTCAGAATTTTAAATATGTCATGCCACTGCCTTCTCGCCTCCATGGTGGCCACTGAGTAGTCACAACTTAGTCTTATGTTGTTTCCTTTGTATGTGGTGAATTGCTTTTCTCTTGCTGCTTTCAGAACTTGCTCCTTCTCTTCAGTATTTGAGAGACTGATCAGAATATGTCTCGGAGTGGGTTTATTTGGATTTATTCTATTTGGAGTTCACTGGGCATTTATGCTTTGTGTATTTATGTTGTGTAGAAGGTTGGGGAAGTTTTCCCCAACAATTTCTTTGAATACTCTTTCTAGACCTTTACCCTTCTCTTCCCCTTCTGGGACACCAATGAGTCTTAAATTTGGATGTTTTATTTTATCTATCGTATCCCTGAGATCCATTTTGATTTTTTTTATTTTTTATCCATTCTTTCTTTTGTTCTTTCATTTTCTGTTCTGTGGACTTCTAGGACACTGAGACATTGCTCAACTTCCTCTAGTCTTGTATTGTGAATATCCAGAGTCTTTTTAATTTGGCCAACAGTTTCTTTTATTTCCATAAGGTCTTCTATTTTTTTATTTACTCTTGCAATGTCTTCTTTATGTTCTTCTAGGGTCTTCTTTATGTCGCTTATATCCTGGGCCATGGTCTTCTTGATGTCCTTTAAATCCTTTGCCATGTTTTCATTCCTTGATTGTAGTTCTTTGATTAATTCTGCCAAGTACTGAGTCTCTTCCAATATCTTGATTTGTGTGTTTGGAGTTGGATTGTCCATATCATCTGGTTTTATTACATGCATTAAGATTTTCTGTTGTTTTTGGCCTCTTGGCATTTGTTTTGCTTGATAGGGTTCTTTCAAGTTGTAAAAAAAAAACGATATTGATCTAATTTTTCAGAAACACAGTTTGGTGACATACACTTTCTCTAACAACCAGGAGATGGTGTCTGTGAGTCACCTATACCCCTCAAGTCAGTTCTCAACATTGTTACTGTGGTGTGTGGGGAAATGATTCTTGTAGGGTTCAGTTGGAGAACTCAGTTTGGGTGTGTTTCTGGGGCTGTCCACCCTGAATGTGGGGCATGTGTATGGGTGGCCAGGGAGGAAGGGCAGCTTTAATATTCAAATCCCCCAGGTTCCCGGAGATTCAAGGCCGCTGCAAGAGTCTAAGCCTTCATTTCATTTCAGCCCCAGACCCTCTCTTTCACTGTCCCACAAACCACCAGACTTGGCATAGCATCCCTGGGTTCTCTGAGTGGGTCCCCCTACCCAGCTGTGATCCTCCAGGAGCTCAGCCAAGGGAATGCCATGCTACATCACCAGTGCATGCCATCCCTCAAGGGAAGCCCTGGGCTGCCGGGCTGTGCAGTGGCGCTCTCATCCTGAAGCAAAGATGGCTGAATGGGGCATCTCAACCCCCTCCACCTTGCACAGTTCCTCCTTCCCAGCTCCAGGACAACTGGCGGGGCTCTGGGCTGTGGGCATGGCCCCAGGCAGGTGTTTATCCAGCCCTCCGGGGAGCCAGCTGTGAGCCACGGGTTTTCTTTCAGCCTCTGGCTCTCCCCTCCATTCCCCGGGCCCTGAGGGTATCTGCAGTGGACTATTCTCCAGGCCAGACACCGAGATGCTGGCCCAGCCCCCTCTTGCTGTGTTTTACTGCATGGTTCCCACTCCCACAACTGCAGCTGCTCCTGGGTTTTTCCCTTTCTTTTTTTTTAAAAGAGCCAGTCGGTCTCCAAATGCCAAGCCCTAACTTCCCCACAATGCCACGTGGCTGCGGGTCTTCCAGCCAGCTTAGTCGTTTCAGAATGCAGACTCCTGGTTTCACCAAGTATACGGCCCCTGTGATACTAGCAGAACTCGTCCAGCTGGTGCATTGCTGTAACTGGTATTCTGGGTCACTTTCTGGTTTTCATCTAGTGTTTTTCATGGAGGTGTTTTTTGCCCTGTCTCACCTAGCTGCCATCTTAGTTTCTCCATATTTCTATTATTCTTATCTTTCTCTTGATTCACCTCAAAAGCCTTATTCAAGATTTGAGATTTGGGTGTGACCAATTTTATCCCCTGCATAATGAGATCTCTGAGTTTTTTCATCTGTGCCCTATCTTCCTGATCATTATTATGCCAATTAGGGTGGGTACTTGGAAACTTTTGCTCTGCTGCCACCAACCCTTTTCCTGGAGGATGTTGCCTTTCCCATACTTTCATAGCTGCCCCTCTCACCATTCCTCTCTCCTCTTCCTCTCACCATTCCTCTCTCCTCTCCCACAAAGAGGATGTTTAATATGGACATAAGTTCATACCAGTATATAGGCTAGGGCCTAGGAATTGATCTACTTGCTCAGCCAGCCCCATTGGGTCCTCCATTAATGATTTCATCTCCTTCTTAAAATTCCTTACTTCTGTATTCATTAATGGGGCATTTACATACCCAACTTCTTTTGGTCCCATAGGCACCTCCCTCATGGGGTAAAGAGATTCCATGGGGTGATGTTCCCTTACTCCTTACTCTCTTTCCTTCAAGAGTTTTTGGAAATGGAGAATTCTGTATATCCTTTTTGCACTGTGGCAATTCTTTCCTCAACAATTGATGGGTCATATCTGGTGGGGCAGTTGGTGCTGATGGGCCCTCTGGTTCCCCTGGAACCTGTGTGGACTTTATTGGACTCTCAGACATTTTTATTTTTTTATTCATTTCATTGAGATATATTCACATACTATGCAGTCATACAAAACAAAGTGCGCATTCAATTGTTTACAGTGCCATTATATGGTTGTGCATTCATCACCAAAACCAATTTTTGACATTTTCATTGCCACACACACAAAAATCATAAGAATAAAAACTAAAGTGTAAAAGAACAATTAAAATAAAAAAGAACACTGGGTGCCTTTTTTTTTATTCCCCCATTTTTCTACTCATCCATCCATAAACTAGACAAAGGGGAGTGTGGTCCATATGGCTTTCCCAATCACATTGTCACCCCTCATAAGCTACATTTTTACACAATCATCTTCAAGATTCATGGGTTCTGGGTTGTAGTTTGATAGTTTCAGGTATTTACTGCTAGCTATTCCAATTCATTAGAACCTAAAAAGGTGTCTGTATTGTGTGTAAGAGTGCCCACCAGACTGACCTCTTGGCTCCTTTTGGAATCTCTCTGCCACTGAAGCTTATTTCATTTCCTTTCACATCCCCCTTTTGGTCAAGAAGATGTTCTACATCCCGTGATGCCAGGTCTAGATTCTTCCCCAGGAGTCATAGTCCACATTGCCAGGGAGATTCACTCCTCTGGGTGTCAGATCCCACATAGGGGAGAGGGCAGTGATTTCAGCTGCCAAGTTGGCTTAGCTAGAGAGGGCCCCATCTGACAACAAAGTGGACTCTCAGACTTTTAACAATTCCTCCCCTGGGAAAGGAGGGGAAACATAGGGAGGAGGAAGGTTTAATAAGAGGCCCCAGGGTTTAGACTCCCCAACTCAGCTTCCAAGTCTGTAGTTTTATCTTTCATAGGGTAGAGGGAAGTTTTTTGTTCTTTAGCCAGTACATGGCATAATCAGACTCCTCCTTAGAAAAGGGTTTCTTCTCATTAACATAAAGTACAAGGTCAGCACAGAGCCAATCCTCATCTGCCCCATATTTTGGCCAGAATACATCAGGCAGCAAAATGTTTTCTTTGGTCCAAATATAACAACAATATTTAATTATTTTCTTTTTGTCCTTTCCCTTGGTCCAATCACTATTGGTCCAATGTTTTAACAATCTCCCTAATGGACTATCAGGGGGAATGTCCCAAAGGTACTCTACAGATACCCCCTTTCCTTCCTCCCTGGCCAGCTGACTGCCTCTATTCCACATTCTGAGTCTTGTCTGGGCTTCTTCATCTTGGTTCATTTTGCTTCATCCATCTCTGGCCCTTTCCCTTGTGGGAGAAGGGAACTGCAAATCAGGACTCCACACTTGCTTCATGCAGTATGTCACACTTCAGTCACACACAATCAGCCTCAGACTCATCAGAATTCATGACCACCAAGGTAATACTTAATAGCCCTCTTTCCTTACCCTGGTCCATGCACAAAGGTTGCCTTGTCAACAGGAGGCAGGCTTTCCCTTTTCCCCCTTTCTCATCCACAACTGGCAGATCCAAGCATCTGCTCTTGGGCATGTTCAGCTGCCAGAGGTGGCCCCCAATAGTGGAGTCCAAGACCACTCAATCAGCAAGGCACACCTTCCATTTGTCCACCTTGGGGGTTCCCCTCCAAAGCCTCAGATCTCACATGAGCCCCCAAGTTGTTGGAAACTAAGCAGTACCTGAAAGAGAATAAATGCTCACTCAGTTGTGGAGGAGAAAAGAATTTATTCACAATCTTGCAAGAGTGGGTGCATGACCAAAGAAATGTGGCAGGCACCCTGATCTAAAGGACACAGCAATAGTTATACCTAATATGCAGGTCCCTCCTGTTTCCCCATTGGGTACTACAGAGTTTACAGCCTATCTGAGAGAGCTAACTAGCCCACCTTTGAGATTTTGAATTGAACAGCCTATTAGAGAGAGTTAACTAGTCTAAATTTCCCACCAGGAGGAAGTCTTTGATTATATCCCACATCCCTTTACATCCCAGTAACCCTGGTTAATTTTCCCATATAAGGAACTGGTGCTGATTCTAGACTTGCAACATGGCTCTCTCTCTTTCCTTCCCTTTACCACGGGGTCAGTTTAAGCCAGTTCTGCCACTGAGTATCCATTTTCCCTATTCCATGTTGCCTTTATGTGAAAGCTAAACTTAACCCTTTCTTACAGCTGGTAAGCAGAATGCAGGCACCATTTGATGCTGAAGAGTCTTGAAACAATTTTAAAAAATTTGCCATGAAAGCTGGTTTATTGCTTTGAACAGAAAGCAGAAGTTTAAATTTAGGAATTTTTGAAGTAAACATTTTACACCGTATGCTTTTTAGTTTAACAAGGAAAAAAAGCTTTTAACTATTTAGTAAGTGTCCACAAACATCAGCAAATACTTGAAGATTCCAAGGACTTATGGCTTGACTGCAAATCTATTTGCTAGTTTTCTTCATCATCTCAACCTTTTTATTATTTATGGATAGAGGTCCTTTGCAGTGGATGTCTAATTTCTTGGGATGTATTACTGCATTTAGCAATTTAAAAATTAACTTTACATGCCTTATGTCTTTGCTGGCTGCAGTTATTTGACCATGCTCTTTTAAAATTGTTTTGTGACCATACAAATCAGCAAAAGCATATGCTCTTAAAACATGAACATGCAGGGTGGTTACTCTGCCTTGTTCTTAGCTGGAGGGCCCTTATGAGGGCAATTAGTCCCACCCTTTGTGCTGATGTTCCCTGCAGGAGAGACAGTGCTTGCTACTGAATATTTTCCTTTTTGTGGGATGACATTCAAGATGTACAGCAGCACTGCCTGATAGTAACTTAGCTTCTTCATTGTGAGCCACTGTCCCCCTTTTGCTTAAACATAGTAAGGACAAGTGGGGAGCTTAAAGTAAACTTTTTGTTTCTTTTTAGAGTTCACAGGTGGTTGCCACTGTTCTAGGCCAGTGGGCCATCCTCCACCTACAGTGTCAAAATGTTTTGACAAATAAGCCACTGGTCATGTATTTTTCCAAAAGGTTTATGGGAGTACTGTGAAGGTCATGCTCTGCCTTTCATGGACAGACAGGTTAAATTCTTTGATGGCATCAGGAATCCCAAGGATGGAGCTGATATTAATTTGCTCTTAAAATTTGAAAGGCAGTTGTACACATTCTGGTGCCATTTTAAATGTTCTTTTCATTTCCCTTTATGGCCAGATATTGAGGTTTGGCTATCCATCCAAAATTTGGTATTTGCAGTTGACAATAGCCCAATATACCAAAGAATTCTGAGGTTTTTTTTGTTCTTTGGCATGGCTACTTGCCAAAGGGTCTAGCCTGCAAAAAGTCTCTTGTGGAACTTGACTCCCTGAAGATTTCTGGAAAAGACTTGCACTTTTTAACACAATGCAATTACACTGAGGCATTTTACTTATGTTAAGTCCTTATTTTAAAATTTTTAATTGGTGGCAAAAATGCTCTCTCTTTTCTTTGCCTAAGTAGACATATGTTCAGCTACAATTTTACCATGACTTCTTGTGCATCTCTGGCTTGGCCTCAAGGATGTTTCATGGTTCTTCCATTAGGAAGTTATGAAGTTGTGGCTTGCCTGGATTTTTCAATGCAGTTTGCAGGCCTGTTTTTAGAGGTGGAACTTGTAAATTCATTTTGCCAGGTGAGAAAGAGAAAGGTATGCAAAGACATTTGTAAATCAATGGACATTTTTTGGTTTGGCATTGCTGATGCTGTGAGAAGAATCAGTCATTCGCAACTTTAGTCATGCCCATTACAAGGACTGATTTTAAGAGTAATTAAATTTCATATTTACCAGAAAATTTACTAAGTTTTTACCCACTTGGAATGAGACCCTAGGTTCTTTGTGGGTGATTGGGATGGTTTCCTGATGGGTGGAAAGTGCCCCTTGGACCCCATTACTACAGGTCACTGTCCTAGTTTCCTGTCAGCTGCAGACGCTGGATTGCTGGAGTTCCTTTCTTCCCTTTGCATCAAGCTGGAACATTCTTATTTTTAATGTCCTTCCCCCTGCAATATGCACATTGCTGGGGGCCCAGCAGTTTTCTTGGGGCCCCAGGGGTCTTACCTTTCACAGACTTTTTTTACTGCTGAGAAGTTTTACTCAGGATTGCTCCTAAGACAGCATTTCAGTTAGCTTCATAAGTGATAGCTTTCCTTCTGTCCTTTCCTTGAGCTTCATCATGATTATAGAACACTTTTAAATGCAATTCCACCAGTGCTGAGATTGGCAACTTAAGTTTACTATTAACTTTTTGTAATTTTTGATGAATGTCAGGAGAACTGACAAATATTTCAGCTGGCCCTTGTTGAAGAGGATACTGTTCCTGCCTTTGCCCTTCAGAGGTAGAGACACTCTGCCTGAAATTTGTATCATTCATGATATGAGGTGGTAAGGCCATTTCAGCAGAAATTTAAGGGCATCCTTACTCATCTGCATTTCCCCAATAGGGTGGGTGTGGTGGTAAATGCAACCACTACAGGCTTTTGCTGTAAAAGGTTGGGGAAATGCAGAGTTCACAGATCCTACAGAAACTACTCTCTGGCTATGGGGGTTGGGGAGGTTCAAGGTTCACAGACCTTACAGAAATCACAGACCCTGGCTGTAGGGGTTGGGGAGATGTAGGAAGGTTCACAGACCCTACAGGAAACACAGACCCTGGCTGCAGGGGCTGGGCAAATGAAGGGTTCACAGACCCTACAGAAACCATAACCCATATAGACCCTGGCTGATGGGGTTGGGGAATGCAGGGTTCATGGACCCTACAGAAACCATAGACCCTGGCTGCAGGGGTTGGGGATACATAGGGCTCACAGACCTTACAGAAACCACAGACCCTGGGTGCAAGGGTTGGGAAAATGCAGGGTTCACAGACCCTACAGAAACCATAAACCCTAGCTGCAGGGTTTGGGGAAACATAGGGCTCACAGACCCTACAGGAAACACAGACCCAGGCTGCAGGGATTGGGGAAATGGGGGAGCAGTAGGCATCTATACAGAGGAAAAGGGTACCCTCCTCTTTCAATTCTAGAGGTGACTATAGCATTTACAAGTTCATCAGGTTGAGCAGAACCAGGGAGGGGTTTCTTACAACACTCATAGCTTTGATTATTTTCTTGTTTAGTTTCTAATTGTACCATTTCTTTAACTATATCTTGCATTAAGTTAAGCTCTATGATTGGTCATCCAATTATTTTACCTATTGTTAGGAAGTTGCTCCCAGATTTACACTGCAAAGTCAGGTTGCTATTGTACTGACAGACAACAGTAAACCATCTACTTTATATTACTGAAAACATCCCAAAGAGTTATGGTGGGGTGGGATATTTGTACTGTGTAGCATGAGCAATTCTCTCCAGATTGAGTGCTACATTAAAAGGAAACTATGGGAAAAGATTAACAAATTTACAAAAGATTGGTCACTTGCAACCCTATTTGTTATTTCCAGTTACCACTAGCTCTTAGAAAAGAGAACTAATAGACTTTGATAGGTCCTACAGATTTTGCTCAACCAAAGTAGCACAAGGAGATACAGAAGTTACAGAGTACAAATGTATAGCTAAGCTATGCCTGCTTACAGTTACTAAACCTTTCTTTTAAGTGGAATTTTTTAGACAAAATTCTATCTTTATAAATTGCTTAAAGTATTACATGAAAAGTTTTCATGTTTAATAATTTTAATTAAAATGTAAAAGTTTAATACAAGCCATTCATAGTGATTTGTTCTTTTTTAAAAAACTAGGATGAGGGAATGAAACAGAATGATCATTGTTCTTATTCTGGGGGTCAGATGCTCCAAGTGTTCCACAGCCTGGGCACAAGGCCCTGGCTATTTTTTAGCCTGGACCTTTGGAGCTTCAGTCTGTAATCTTTTACCTGAGAACTAGGACCCTCCTTTACTTCTGGAGCAATAAGCTCCAGAGTTTTTAAGGAGAGGTTAGGGGCTTGGATGATAGATAAAATTCCATGTCCAAAACATTTTCTTCCTAGCTTTTTATTTTGAGATAGAGCTATAAAACACTATACATACAGAATTTTATCCTATTTGTTTATTCTCTTACAAAATAAATTTAGCTGTAAAATAGCATTCTATTTTATTTGATTCCTGATTTGGCCACTTGTGGCCATTCTCTAATTTATACTGAGGCTAAATTACATTGCATGCAGCTTTTCTTTGTCACAGTCTTATACCCGAATTGCTTTTAATGCTTAAGAATGTGATTTGAAGGTTTGTTTTCCTTAACTTCCTTAGATTTCTCACTTATGTTCCCTCCCAATGTTTTTTTAAAATATCATTTAGATAACTTGAGACAAAACAGGACAAAATAAAACACAGAACAAAACTTAACCAAACCACAAACAAAAACAAGACTAAGAAACAAAGCCAAGTCCTAGGTGACCAAGTCTTACCCAGGCACCCAAAATCAGTGACCTTCCTTAATGCTACAGGCTGTTCCCTTTCAAATCAAGTCTCAATGGCTTTTCCTATGTGCCACTGAGTGCCCAACCAAGTGTGGTTTCTCACTTACAGCTTCAGCAGTTTGTGTGTCACTGAAAAAGAAAACCAAAACCAAGTCCTAGGTGGCCAAGTCTCACCCAGGCACCCAAAATCAGTGACCTGCCTTTATGCCAGGGGCCGTTCCCTTCCAAACCAAGTCTCAGTGGTCCTTCCCATGTGTTACTGAGCACTGAAACCAAAGGCAGTTTCCCACTTACAGCTTAGGCAGGAGTTTGTGTGTCACTGGCAAAGAAACCAAATGGAACCAATACACAAAAAGAAGACCAAGAAGACCAAGAAAATAAAGCCAAATCCTAGGCAACAAAGTCCCAAAGGCTATTCCTTTATGCCTGGGGCTGCACCTTCCAAAAACAGCTTTGGCAAAAATTTATGTGCCACTGAGCATTCAAATAAACCTAGGCATCAAATTCAGTGACCTCCCTTAATGCCAGGGGCTACTTCCTTCCAAACCAAGTCTCAATGGCTATTCCTCCATGTCTGGGACTGCACCCTCCAGAAACAGTTTTGGCATGGACTTATGGCCACTGAGTGCCCAAATCAGGCAGTTTCCCACTTAAAGCTCCAGCAGGAGTTTGTGTCACTGAAGAATAAATAAATAGTTCTCACAAACAAAAGAAAACAAGGCCTGTGCATACTCACAAGACATCCACACTCACTGTTAGGTCATTCAGGAATCCACACAATGCAGCAAGACATGGCTTAAGTATAAAGTTTAAGGTTTATTAGAGGAAGAAAGCAGAAGAAAGCAGGTGGGAGCCAGTGAAAAGAAAGAAAGAAAAAATGGCTCTGGCCCTCTTTCTGAGAGCAGAATTTTTTAAAGGAAAAACCCATGTTGAGTGTTGGGGGGGAAGGGTCCTGCTGAGTGTGTTCTGGGCCTCGATTGGGTGAGTGCTTATCAGTTTCTGCCGACTGGTTACTAGGGCTCTAACACACTATTCTTTGATGTGCACTGTATTATCTATGTGGAGGAAGTAGGCCTCTTGGCTTGTTTGTGGTCGTTCATCTTATGGGCATATTTGATCTTGCCTTGTCTGCCCCCTGGGGTCTAGGTGCCACTATGACTGAGATTTCTAAAACAGCCTTCAACCCTTAGTTTATGGTGCACCTAGCATCTATGAGATAAGCAGCAGGGCCCCTGGATCAGATATTCCTTCTATATGTTAGACTCTTTTTCCGGGGTCTGACATTCCTGCCTTTTATTTTTAATAAAAATTGGTACAGGTTTGGGTAGAATTTTGGGTTAATGCTTTAACTTAGCTCAAAGCAACCTTGGTAGGGGAAAGGGATGTCACACTCATCTCTTAGCTACTTCCAGCTGGGTTTGGATGGAGTTGGGGCAGAGTTGCTTTGAACTAAGTTTTAGCATTATTAGATTGATGTTTGGATATCTTCTGCTGGAACTAGCTGGTAGTGAGGCTTTTGCTGTGGCAGGAGCAGATTTTCGAATTTTCATTGCAGCAGTAGTATGTTTTTGGAGTTTTGCTTGTTAGTCATGGCTGCTATTGACCTATTGATAAATTTAATTAGACATTGTAAGAGGTAAGGAGCAAAAAGGAAAATTAATATAAGGATAATTAATGGCCCCATAAGGGGGAGTAGAATAGCTTGTAGAGGCATAGAAAAGAATGAAAGAAAAATTTAGAGAAAGTTTTATTGAATATTGCATAGAAGAGAATGAAAGAAAAATTGAATATTTCTTACTTACTTAGACTTACTCAGCAATTAAATTTCTCCTTTTTATGAGACATTTTCTTATTTTTAAGAAACGGTACCGTGTAAGCATCTTCTATAAAGGGGAAAGTGGGTGGAGGTTTTTTCTTGTAACTGCTTTTTGCTGAGCAAGGGTTAATAAGTTTTTATATTAATTTGGAAGATGCTCTGGACATAAACTTAAAGATTCAATACAAAATGGACCAAAGATCTCAATATAAAAGAAAGTACCATAAAACTCCTAGAAGATAATGTAGGAAAACATCTTCAAGACCTTGTATTAGGCGGCCACTTCCTAGACTTTACACCCAAAGCACAAGCAACAAAAGAGAAAATAGATAAATGGGAACTCCTCAAGCTTAGAAGTTTCTGCACCTCAAAGGAATTTCTCAAAAAGGTAAAGAGGCAGCCAACTCAATGGGAAAAAATTTTTGGAAACCATGTATCTGACAAAAGACTGATATCTTGCATATATAAAGAAATCCTACAACTCAATGACAATAGTACAGTCGGCCCAATTATAAAATGGGCAAAAGATATGAGAAGACAGTTCTCTGAAGAGGAAATACAAATGGCCAAGAAACACATGAAAAAATGTTCAGCTTCACCAGCTATTAGAGAGATGCAAATTAAGACCACAATGAGATACCATCTAACACCGGTTAGAATGGCTGCCATTAAACAAACAGGAAACTACAAATGCTGGAGGGGATGTGGAGAAATTGGAACTCTTATTCATTGTTGGTGGGACTGTATAATGGTTCAGCCACTCTGGAAGTCAGTCTGGCAGTTCCTTAGAAAACTAGATATAGAGTTACCATTCGATCCAGCGATTGAACTTCTCGGTATATACCCGGAAGATCGGAAAGCAGTGACACGAACAGATATCTGCACGCCAATGTTCATAGCAGCATTATTCACAATTGCCAAGAGATGGAAACAACCCAAATGTCCTTCAACAGATGAGTGGATAAAGAAAATGTGGTATATACACACGATGGAATACTACACGGCAGTAAGAAGGAACGATCTCGTGAAACATATGACAACATGGATGAACCTTGAAGACATAATGCTGAGCGAAATAAGCCAGGCACAAAAAGAGAAATATTATATGCTACCACTAATGTGAACTTTGAAAAATGTAAAACAAATGGTTTATAATGTAGAATGTAGGGGAACTAGAAATAGAGAGCAATTAAGGAAGGGGGAACAATAATCCAAGAAGAACAGAGAAGCTATTTAACGTTCTAGGGATGCCCAGGAATGACTATGGTCTGTTAATTTCTGATGGATATAGTAGGAGCAAGTTCACAGAAATGTTGCTATATTAGGTAACTTTCTTGGGGTAAAGTAGGAACATGTTGGAAGTTAAGCAGTTATCTTAGGTTAGTTGTCTTTTTCTTACTCCCTTGTTATGGTCTCTTTGAAATGTTCTTTTATTGTATGTTTGTTTTCTTTTTAACTTTTTTTTTTTCTTTCATACAGTTGATTTAAAAAAGAAGGGAAAGTTAAAAAAAAAAAAGAAAAACAAGGAAAAAAAAGATGTAGTGCCCCCTTGAGGAGCCTGTGGAGAATGCAGGGGTATTCGCCTACCCCACCTCCATGGTTGCTAACATGACCACAGACATAGGGGACTGGTGGTTTGATGGGTTGAGCCCTCTACCACAGGTTTTACCCTTGGAAAGACGGTTGCTGCAAAGGAGAGGCTAGGCCTCCCTATGGTTGTGCCTAAGAGCCTCCTCCCAAATGCCTCTTTGTTGCTCAGATGTGGCCCTGTCTCTCTAGCTAAGCCAACTTGAAAGGTGAAATCACTGCCCTCCCCTCTACGTGGGATCAGACACCCAGGGGAGTGAATCTCCCTGGCAACGTGGAATACGACTTCCGGGGAGGAATGTAGACCTGGCATCGTGGGACGGAGAACATCTTCTTGACCAAAAGAGGGATGTGAAAGGAAATGAAATAAGCTTCAGTGGCAGAGAGATTCCAAAAGAAGCCGAGAGGTCACTCTGGTGGGCACTCTTATGCACACTTTAGACAACCCTTTTTAGGTTCTAAAGAATTGGGGTAGCTGGTGGTGGATACCTGAAACTATCAAACTACAACCCAGAACCCATGAATCTCGAAGACAGTTGTATAAAAATGTAGCTTATGAGGGGTGACAATGGGATTGGGAAAGCCATAAGGACCACACTCCACTTTGTCTAGTTTATGGATGGATGAGTAGAAAAATAGGGGAAGGAAACAAACAGACAAAGGTACCCAGTGTTCTTTTTTACTTCAATTGCTCTTTTTCACTCTAATTATTATTCTTGTTATTTTTGTGTGTGTGCTAATGAAGGTGCCAGGGATTGATTTGGGTGATGAATGTACCACTATGTAATGGTACTGTAAACAATCGAAAGTACGATTTGTTTTGTATGACTGCGTGGTATGTGAATATATCTCAATAAAATGAAGATTAAAAAAAAAAAAAAAGTATAGTTCTAGCTTGAAAAACAGAGTTAATGAGAACTAAATTAAGATCTTGTCATAATGATTATATAATAATGTAGATTACAAGGGGTGACAGGGTGATTGTGAAAACCTTGTGGATCACACCCCCTTTATCTAGTGTATGGATGGATGAGTAGAAAAATGGGATAAAAATAAATAACAAATAGGGTGGGATGGGAGGGATGGTTTGGATGCTCTTTTTTTACTTTTATTTTTTATTCTGATTCTGATTCTTTCTGATGTAAGGAAAATGTTCAGAAATAGATTGTGTTGATGAATGTATAACTATATGATCATACTGTGAACAGTTGATTGTATACCATGGATGATTGTATGGTATGTGGCTATATTTCAATAAAACTGAATAAAAAAAAAAAAAAAGATTCAATACAGGCAACAATTAAGACAAACAAGTGACAAGCAGAATACAAACTATGGTAATAAGGGCTATTTTCTATTTTATGGTAAATTCATTAACCACTTAGAAAATGCATTTAGTTTACTATAATTTTAACATTATTATTATTTTGCATATGATTTAATATTGAAGAGACATTGTTATATTTATTTGGTATATATGTGTAGCACTTAATGCTAATGAATGCTTAAGTTTTTTTTCCTGAGCTGCATTGGGTGTTAAGTTTATGATACCATACATGCTGTCCCCTCATAAGAGCGGGCCTTAGTGTTAATTATGTTTCTAAGTTTCAACCACATCACACTGGCAATTACAGCTTGGGGAGGTATCTCCTTGTACAGTTGTAGCACAGCATCGTTGGTCCTCTGGGAAGCAGGACAGTGGGCTCCAGGGTTCCACTGGGCTGTTCCACAGCACCCTGTGGCACCATGCAGCAGAGCTAGTCTGGAGGCAATGTTCACCAAAAAGTTTAAGTGATTGAGTCTTTTCTGGCAGGCAGAGGCAAAGGTGTCTGTAGTAAAAGGTATTTTCAGTAACAGCATGTGTCCATTTACTTGGAGCACATCCATGTGATGTGGTTGACACTTTTATAGTTTTAGTGACTACAGAAATGGATTTTACCAATAACTCTGATGGGGAGAGAGCATGCAGGCACAGTACTAGGAGCTTGGTTTAAACATGCAAGCACTTTAATTAAAATAGAGGTCTAATTTTTCTTTACATTTTTACTAGGGTTATGTTAGATAATGGGTAGAACATAATTTATATACTTACCTTGCTTCTTTTTAAAAGTGTTTCTTTGCTGTTGTTGAAGATGAAGCTTTGACTTGCAACTAACTGCAAGAACTTTTAGAAAAGTATTGGAGTAAAACAATGTAACTTACAAGGAAATTTGGCAGTTTTTGTGACAGATAACACTTTAAAAATAACTGAAATTATAACTAGCAGTACTACATTGCTGTTTGATGTTATGCACACCAGTAACCAATTTCTTCTGCAACTTATATTACATGAATTTAATCATTTTTAGTAGTTTATTTATTTATTTATTTATTTATTTATTTATTTTTCCAAGGTGAAAGAACAAATTCTTCATTAAGTAGTCTCCCATTCAAATAAGAGTATAGGGA